>NC_057805.1:407804273-407813880 GCF_018294505.1 Triticum aestivum | reverse complement strand
TCCTCCTCGCCGCAGCTCCCCGCCGGCCGGTCCCGCGCCCACCGCCGCGCCACCGCGCCTCCTCCGGTCCCCTCCGCCGCCGGCGCCACCTCGTCCTCTCCTCCCTCCGTCGCCGGCCCCACCTCCGGCCAATTCTTAACATGATATGCATGTAGCTCCGATTCGTGCGTGTAATATGTCAAATTGTTCTTCTCGGGATGCTCTACACTTTGTTCAATTGCACCATGTTCATTAGAGGTCATCTTGATGCCCAAATCTCTGTTGCAAGAGGGCTAGTTGCTGTTATCTGCTGGTTCTTAACAGAACTTGGAGATTTGTCTTTTTTGTTTCATTTAATCTGTGCATCTTATGGGCATGAGCTCTACATGTGTTTTGTTGTATGCCATGCCATCTTTCCAAGGGTGTATGCCATGTATTTTTGTGATCTCTGTGGTGACTAGCACAAGCATGCAAACTAGGCTCCGTAATGTTTATGATTTCAGGGACTTAGTGATTTCTCTAAGTCCTTGTCTGCTGTTATTTTGTTGCCATGTAAACTTGATGCTACAGAGAGATCCATGCATATTTTGGAGATGTTCAGTAAGGATGTTTTGTAGCTATATTTGCAATTGATCCATGCCTTCCCTTGTTTGCAATTATGGAGTACCATAGCATGACTCAATCTTGCTCTAGTTTTGCTATAAAATATTTCTGGCAGATTCTTAACATGATATGCAATTTTGCCAAGCTTATTGTAGTTGATCCATTCATGATATGCTTTTGTTCTTGCCATGGATAGCTACATAAACATGCCATATTGCTGTAGGTATGCTAGTTTTGTCATGCATTTCCTTGTGGTGAGTGAATCCAGCTCACCAACATGTCCTCATATTATTGTTTCTGCCATGCTCTGTTTTCTGCCAAGTCTGAAACCTGATAACGAAACTTGCTATGTTCACATGCTTGCCATCATATCTTATGGGTCTTTTTGGCTTATGGTCAGTAAGGGACTTTTGTCATATGCATTTAGTAGAACACTGCCATGCCTTGTTTTGCTATGTTAAGTTCTTATAGCATGTTGATTTTGTGCTCTGAACATTGCTACCTGATGCTGTTTTCTGCCATGTCCAGTTTTTCACCAAGTCTGTGATCCTGTTATCTTTTGCACTTTTGCCATGCTTGTTTGAGCTGGATATGTTGTGAGCGAGCCATTGCTCACTGTTCAGATTTTGTCAAGCATCTCCTGTAGATTACAGTCATATGCTTTGTTGCTATGTTGGAGTGCTGTAGCATTGTTTCTTCTTGCATTTTAAGTGCTATCATGCTGTTTATCGCAGTTTCATGTCATTCTTGTTTTGCTTGCCATTTGCAAACCGTGCATCCGTTTCCGGTGATCTTTATATCGATTTCGACCGAAATAATCTCATCTTTCTAGTGGCATGCTTGGTTTGCCAAGTTACTGCCTTGTTCATCATTTTCCTTCCGGAGCACGCATATGCATCGCATATCATATCTCGCATATCATACATCTTTTGCATCATGTTGCTTGTGTATTTCTCGTGATTGATTGTGGTTCTGTTTGTTTGTGTTCTTATCTTGGGTAGAGCCTGGAGACGATTTCGTGAATGAGGAACTTGTTGAGTACGCTTACGAGGATCAAGCTTTCGACAACTCTGAGAACCTTGCAGGCAAGATGACCACCCCTCGAAATCACTTCTATCTTTGCTTTGCTAGCTGTTCGCTCTATTGCCATGTTGCGCTACCTATCACTTGCTATATCATGTCTCCCATTTTGCCATGTCAGCCTCTAACCACCCTTTCCTAGCAAACTGTTGTTTGGCTAAGTTTCCGCTTTTGCTCAGCCTTCTTATAGCGTTGCTAGTTGCAGGTGAAGTTGAAGTTTGTTCCATGTAGGAACTTGGACATGTTGGGATATCACAATATCTCTTATTTAATTAATGCATCTATATATTTGGTAAAGGGTGGAAGGCTCAGCCTTATGCCTGGTGTTTTGTTCCACTCTTGCCGCCCTAGTTTCTGTTATACCGGGATTATGTTCCTTGAGTTTGCCTTCCTTACGCGGTCGGGTGATTTATGGGACCCCCTTGACAGTTCGCCTTGAATAAAACTCCTCCAGCAAGGCCCAACTTTGGTTTTACCATTTGCCGCCTAAGCCTTTTCCCCCGGGTTTTCGCGAGCCCGAGGGTCATCTTTATTTAAACCCCCGGGCCAGTGTCCTCTGAGTGCTGGTCCAAACTAGAGCCACTTGCAGCGCCACCTTGGGGAAACTCGAGGATTGGTTTTAGCTGTACGTAGTGTTCATCCGGTGTGCCCTGAGAACGAGATATGTGCAGCTCCTATCGGGATTTGTCGGCACATTCGGGCGGCTTTGCTGGTCCTGTTTTACCATTGTCGAAATGTCTTGTAAACCGGGATTCCGAGACTGATCGGGTCTTTCCGGGAGAAGGTTTATCCTTCGTTGACCGTGAGAGCTTATGATGGGCTAAGTTGGGACACCCCTGCAGGGTATTATCTTTTGAAAGCCGTGCCCGCGGTTATGAGGCAGATGGGAATTTGTTAATGTCCGGTTGTAGAGAACTTGTCACTTGACCCAATTAAAATACATCTAATGCGTGTGTAGCCGTGATGGTCTCTTCTCGGCGGAGTCCGGGAAGTGAACACGGTCTGTGTTATGTATGACGTAAGTAGGAGTTCAGGATCACTTCTTGGTCATTGCTAGATGACGACCGCTCCGTTGCTTCTCTTCTCGCTCTCTCTTGCGTATGTTAGCCACCATATATGCTTATTGCCGCTGCAGCTCCACCACATTACACCATCCTTTCCTATAAGCTTAAATAGTCTTGATCTCGCGGGTGTGAGATTGCTGAGTCCCCGTGACTCACAGTTTCTACCAAAACAGTTGCAGGTGCCGACGATGCCAGTGCAGATGATGGGGTCGATCTCAAGTGGGAGTTCGACGAGGAACGTGGTCGTTACTATGTGTCTTTTCCTGATGATCAGTAGTGGAGCCCAGTTCGGACGATCGGGGATCTAGCATTTGGGGTTGTCTTATTTTCATCTGGATTTTGACCGTAGTCGGTCTATATGTATGTATTTTGGATGATGTATGAATTATATTTATGTATTGTGTGAAGTGGCGATTGTAAGCCAACTCTTTATCCCATTCTTGTTCATTACATGGGATTGTGTGAAGATGACCCTACTTGCGACAAAACCACTATGCAGTTTTGCCTCTAAGTCGTGCCTCGACACGTGGGAGATATAGCCGCATCGTGGGCGTTACAAGTTGGTAATCAGAGCCATCCCCGACTTAGGAGCCCCCTGCTTGATCGAATCGCTGCCGTTGTTGAGTCTAGAACAAAAAATGTTTTGAGTCTTAGGATTATATATATCGGAGAGTAGGATTCTTTTTACTCCTCAGTCCCTTCGTCGCTCTGGTGAGGTCTCCTGACGTAGAAGTTTTGACTATTCTCTCCTCCAATTTCACTAAAAAAATTTAGGATCACGCGGGTATCTTGGAATCGTTCCGATGGTTTTGTGACAAGAACATTGTTCTTGGTGCCTCCTGACATTTAGGGGTTGTGGCAGTGTCCCGGGGAGTTGAGCTCCGAGGTCTTGTCGTCACAATTTTATCGTTGCAGTTCTGGAATACCTGAGTTTCGCCGACATCGAAATCTCTTTTATGCAGTTGTTGGTGAGATCACCTCGACGCCACCCAGTACTGGGGCAGGAGTTCGGGAGTATTGCCATAACTTGTATAACGGATGTTTTTCGAAGGTTGAGGTAAACGATTTCCGAAGGTTTCTTGGTTATGTGTTGACGGATGGATACAGCTGGATCTAGGGATTGCTAGTTTGGGTGATATATTTTGTGTCCCATGTATCCCCAACACCAGATTGCATAACCAGAAAGTTTCGGGAGTTTATAAGTGGGAATTCAAGTAGCCTTAGGATATCTTTCCGACAGACGCATGATATGAGATTGGGGTTCGACGTCTAGTGGTCCGCCTGTACACGGTTGGTTTTACAGTGGTCTTGTAGTGTCTTAAAGAGTCCTTGGATATGCCGACTCGGGGACGCTTCGTATGTCATGTGCACAGCCTTGTACATGATGGTGCTGTACGATTGAGCCCGTGTGGGCCCCACCACGAAAACTTCGGACGAAATCTCTATCATATGTTTGTTTTGGCTTATTCTGCAAGCCAATACTTGTTTTGTTTTGAATTGTGGTATTCGAGTTGCTTCGAAGACATATGTTGATTCCATATCTTTTTCCAAGTGGCTTTTCAACTTATTGAAGTGTGATGATTTACTATGGAATTCATTCGTTCATCTTCGTTCGAATGTTTTTTGTGAAGACTATATTTTGCAATTTCTATCCGTTGATTCTACTTATCTATTTGTCTATCAAGATGCTAACGGATGTCACCCTCTTCAGGATGGCTCCGCCAACGCGTCAGAATCCGGATCGCAATGAAGGGAGTCAAGCGAACCCTCCGCCACCACCTCCGCCTCCGGAGGCATGGCAGGCTTTCATGGCAGCCACCAACGCCAATGCTCAAATGATTCTGCAACTCTTGCAAGAACGTACTCAAGGGCAAGGCAATCAAGGCAATCAAGGTCAAGGCAACAATCAGCCTAACTTCGCTACACTCAACCAGTTTCTCGCAAATCAGCCCAAGTCTTTCAGCTACTATGCCGAGGCCACGGATGCCGATGATTGGCTCGTGGACATCAACAAGCATTTTGAATGTAGCAATGTCAGGCCTGAGGACTATGTCAAGTTCGCTTCTTTTCAGCTCAAGGACCAAGCTGCTGATTGGTTTCAGCAATACAGAGATTCCAGAGGAGGTCGTGTGATCACTTGGACTGACTTCTGTCGGGATTTCAAAGCGCACCACATTCCACAAAGTGTTGTTGAGAGCAAGCGTGAGGAGTTCCGCAATCTCAAGCAAGGCAACATGTCTGTGTATCAATACAACATCCAGTTTCAGAAACTTGCTCGCTTCGCTAAACAAGACGTTCCTGATGAGAAGAGCATGATCTATCACTTCAGAGGTGGCCTTAGAGAGGATCTGCAGTTAGCTCTCATTCTTGTTGAGCCTACTCAGTTTGATCAATTCTACAATATGGCACTGAAGCAAGAGGCTGCTCAGCTCAAGTGTGAGGCTTCTAAGAAAAGAGTCAGAGACGCAGTTCAGTTTTCTTCTTCCTCACTTGTGGCAGCTAAGCAATAGAAGTTCTGGTTGCCTCCTCCTCCTCCGTTTCGTCGGCCTTACCAGCAGAAGAACAAAGGTGGCCATGGTTCTTCCAACTCTTCCAACTCTGGCTATCAGAACAAGTCTCAGAATCAAGCTCCAAAGTCCAATGCTCCTTATCATCGTCCACTCTCAGAGGTGACTTGCAACAAGTGTCAGCAGAAAGGTCACTATGCTAACAAGTGCTTCAACCAAAGGCGTCTTCCTCCTCCTCCTCCTGTCAGATCTTCCAGCAATGTAGTGGTCAAGCATAATCCAAAGTCTGCAAAGGTGAACATGATGAATGCAGCTCAAACGGAGGAATCTACTGATGTGATAATGGGTAATCTTCCTGTTAATGATATTCCTGCAAAAGTTCTTTTTGATACTGGTGCATCTCTTTCTTTCATTTCAAGACCTTTTGTTGCCAAGCATGAATATTTGACGGAAAAGATCCCTATCCCGTTGAAGGTTGTGTCTCCGGGCAAGCAAATGACATCTAATAATTGTGTCCCGGATGTTTCCATCAAGATGGGCGACTATAACTTTCTGTCTAAACCAGTTGTTCTTGGTGACTCGGATATTGATCTAATTCTCGGGATGGACTGGCTTTCTAAGCACAAAGCTCAACTTGATTGTGCTGCCAGGGAAATTCAATTGACACACTCTTCTGAGGATGTGATTATTTATGCCGCTCGTGATGAAACCATTCGGTTTTTTTCTCTCAACGAGAAGGGCGAAGTGAATGCCATCTCGCAAATTCCAGTCGTTTGTGAGTATCAAGATGTCTTTCCAGAAGAGCTTCCGGGTATGCCTCCTCACCGGCCGGTTGAGTTCGTTATCGAACTAGAGCCTGGCACTGAACCCGTTTGCAAGCATCCATACAAGCTTGGACCCAACGAGCTGAAGGAATTGAAGAAACAGCTCGATGAACAAGAGCGTCTGGGTTTGATCAGACCGAGTTCTTCTCCATGGGGTTGTGGTGTTCTTTTTGTCAAGAAGAAGGATGGCACGGACCGACTTTGTGTCGACTACCGTCCATTGAACAAGAAGACAATCAAGAACAAGTACCCACTTCCCAACATCAATGAGCTATTTGAGCAACTCAAAGGTGCTAAAGTATTCTCGAAGCTTGACCTTCGTATGGGTTATCATCAGATTCGCATTTGTGAAGAAGATATTCCCAAGACAGCATTCAGAACAAGCTTTGGTTCTTATGAATATACTGTCGTGTCTTTCGGCCTTGCCAATGCTCCTCCAGTTTTCTCTTGGATGATGAATTTCATTTTCAACCCCTATACCAATGAATTCGTCCTGGTGTATCTCGATGATATCTTGGTCTTCTCCAAGAATAAGAAGGATCATGCCAAACATTTGCGATTGGTGCTCGACAAGCTCAGAGAGTATCAATTCTATGCGAAGTTCTCCAAATTTGAGTTTTGGCTCGATGAAGTTCTTTTCCTTGGTCACATCATCTCTGCCAAGGGCATCGCTGTTAATCCCAAGAAGGTGTCCGCAATTGTGAATTGGGAACCTCCTCAGAATGTCAAGCAGCTTCGCAGTTTTCGTGGTCTTGCAAGCTATTGCCAAAGATTCGTTGAGAATTTCTCCAAGATTGCAAAGCCTCTTTCCAACCTCCTCCAGAAGCATGTGAAGTGTGTCTGGTCTCCTGAGTGTGACGTTGCTTTCAACACTCTCAAAGAGAAACTAGTCACAGCTCCTGTCTTGACTCCTCCTGATGAATCCAAGCCTTTTGAAGTTTTCTGTGATGCTTCTCTCCAAGGTCTCGGTGCTGTGTTAATGCAAGAGAAGAAAGTTGCGGCCTATACCTCTCGTCAGTTGAAGCCCAACGAGAAGAACTACCCCACTCACGATCTTGAGTTGGCGGCAGTTCTCCATGATTTAATAACGTGGAGACATCTCTTGTTGGGAAGACAAGTGGACATTTTCACCGATCACAAGGGTCTCAAGTACATCTTCACTCAGCCCAACCTCAACCTCAGGCAGACTCGATGGGTCGAAATGATTCAAGAGTACAATCCGAGTATCGAATATACTCCAGGCAAAGCAAATGTCATTGCAGATGCTTTAAGCAGGAAGGCTTATTGCAACAGCTTAATCCTGAAGCCTTTTCAACCGGATCTTTGTGAAGCTTTCCGCAAGCTGAATCTCCAAGTTGTTCCTCAAGGCTTTCTTGCCAACCTCATAGTCTCTCCTACTTTGGAAGATCAGATTCGTGAGGCACAACTCCTTGATGCCATGGTGAAGAAGGTGAAACGTGGTATCAACAAGGGTCTTTCCAAATACAAGTGCTATCGCATTGATGACAGAGACACTTTATTCTTCGAGGACCGGATTGTGGTTCCTAAAGGTGATCTAAGGAAAGTCATAATGAACGAGGCGCACAATTCTCTCCTGTCCATTCATCCTGGAAGTACGAAGATGTATCATGACCTCAAGCAGTCGTATTGGTGGACTCGAATGAAGCGAGAAATTGCTCAATTCGTGAATGAATGTGATGTCTGCCGAAGAGTGAAAGCAGAACACCAACGACCAGCTGGTCTCCTTCAACCTCTTGCTATCCCAGAATGGAAGTTTGATCACATCGAAATGGACTTCATGACTGGATTTCCAAAGTCCAAGCGCGGAAATGATGCTATCTTCGTTGTCATCGACAAGCTCTCTAAAGTGGCTCATTTCCTTCCAATCAAAGAATCCATCACAGCAGCTCAGCTGGCAGAGCTTTACACCTCCAGAATTGTCTCCTTGCATGGCATTCCACAATTGATTTCTTCAGATCGTGGAAGCATCTTCACCTCTAAGTTCTGGGACTCCTTCCAGAAGGCCATGGGCACAAACATTCGCTTCAACACAGCTTTCTACCCTCAAACTAGTGGCCAAGTCGAGCGAGTCAATCAAATTCTTGAAGATATGCTCAGGGCTTGTGTCATTTCCTTTGGCATGAAATGGGAAGATTGTCTTCCATATGCCGAATTCTCCTACAACAACAGCTTCCAAGCGAGTTCGGGCAAGGCCCCATTCGAGATTCTCTATGGCAGAAAGTGTCGTACTCCTCTTAATTGGTCAGAGACTGGTGAACGCCAACTTCTTGGCAATGACTTAATCACTGAAGCTGAAGAAATGTGTAAAGTCATCCGTGATAATCTCAAAGCCGCACAATCGCGCCAGAAGAGTTACTATGATAGTAAGCATCGTGATTTGGCTTTCGAGATCGGAGACCATGTCTACCGCCGCGTCTCTCCAATGAAAGGCACTCGTCGCTTCGGTATCAAAGGGAAGCTTGCCCCAAGATACGTGGGTCCTTTCAAGATCGTTGGCAAAAGAGGCGACCTCGCCTATCAACTTGAGCTTCCCTCCAACTTCGCGAACGTGCACGATGTGTTCCACGTGTCACAGCTCCGCAAGTGCTTCAAGACGCCTGAGCGCACTATCAACTTCGAAGAGATTGACCTCCAAGAAGATTTGTCTTATCATGAGCACCCCGTTGCTATTCTTGAAGAAACTGAGCGCAAGACTCGCAACAAGTCAATCAAATTCCTGAAAGTGAAGTGGTCGCACCATTCCGACCGGGAAGCCACCTGGGAACGCGAGGACCATCTCCGTTCCAAATATCCGGAGTTCTTTCAGTCCTAGATCTCGGGACGAGATCCTCTCGTAGTGGTGGAGTGTTGTAACACCCCGCATGTAACTTGCCATATTTGTAACTCTGACTCTTGCCATTTTCGGCTATGTGTTATGTTATTCCCTCCGTGGTCGGGTTTTGTTTTTCGTTTTTGCATTTTGCTCATGTCATGCATTTCTTATTATGTCATCATGTGCATTACATTTGCATACGTGTTCGTCTCATGCATGCGAGCATTTTCCCCGTTGTCCGTTTTGCAATCCGGCGCTCCTATCTCCTCCGGCGCACCCCTCTTGTTTTCTTTCGTGAGCGGGTGTCAAACTTTCTCGGAATGGACCGAGGCTTGCCAAGTGGCCTTATCATATCACCCGGAGACCACCGGTCAAATTTCGTTCCATTTGGAGGTCGTTTGGTACTCCAACGGTTAACCGGGCATCCGCAAAGGCCATTTGAGTGTCCAGCAAAAACCCCCCTCTAAAACCAGCCCAAAACCCACCAAACTCTCTTCCATACTCTAGGTCGTTCGATCACGATCGTGTGGGCGAAAACCGCACCTCATTTGGAGCCTCCTAGCTCACTCTACCTATCTAAATGCATCCCTCCCGAAAAACGAACTCAGCCCAAACCCTAACCATCGTCCCTCTCCGCCGCCGGACACGTCCGGGCGGAGCCGGAAGGGTCCGCCTCCTCCGCCGCCGCCACGTGGCACGCCTCCGTACGTCGCCGCC
>NC_057805.1:407783919-407803935 GCF_018294505.1 Triticum aestivum | reverse complement strand
GTCCCGCACCCACCGCCACGCCGCCGCGCCACCGCGCCTCCTCCGGTCCCCTCCGCCGCCGGCGGCACCTTGTCCTCTCCTCCCTCCGTCGCCGGCCCCACCTCCGGCCGCCGCCCCGCCTCCTTCTTCTCCTCCCGTCGCCGGCGAGCGCCACGGGAGCGACGAGCCCGACCTCGACGAGCTCGCCAGATCTCGATCTGGTACTGTGGCGTTGACTTTCTCGTGCCCGAAAAATCCTCCAAGTCTTTCTCTTTACAGCATATGCCCATGTTCATCGTTGCACAACTCCTTGCATGTAGCTCTGATTCGTTCGTGTAATATGTCAAATTGTTCGTCTCGGGATGCTCTACACTTTGTTCAATTGCACCATGTTCATTAGAGGTCATCTTCATGCCCAAATCTTCATGCTCTAAACTTGTTGAGTACGCTTACGAGGATCAAGCTTTCGACAACTCTGAGAACCTTGCAGGCAAGATGACCACCCCTCGAAATTACTTCTATCTTTGCTTTGCTAGCTGTTCGCTCTATTGCCATGCTGCGCTACCTATCACTTGCTATATCACGTCTCCCATTTTGCCATGTCAGCCTCTAACCATCCTTTCCTAGCAAACCGTTGTTTGGCTAAGTTACCGCTTTTGCTCAGCCTTCTTATAGCGTTGCTAGTTGCAGGTGAAGTTGAAGTTTGTTCCATGTCGGAACATGGACATGTTGGGATATCACAATATCTCTTATTTAATTAATGCATCTATATATTTGGTAAAGGGTGGAAGGCTCGGCCTTATGCCTGGTGTTTCGTTCCACTCTTGCCGCCCTAGTTTCTGTTATACCGGGATTATGTTCCTTGAGTTTGCGTTCCTTACGCGGTCGGGTGATTTATGGGACCCCCTTGATAGTTCGCCTTGAATAAAACTCCTCCAGCAAGGCCCAACTTTGGTTTTACCATTTGCCGCCTAAGCCTTTTCCCCCGGGTTTTCGCGAGCCCGAGGGTCATCTTTATTTAAACCCCCGGGCCAGTGTTCCTCTGAGTGCTGGTCCAAACTAGAGCCACTTGCAGCGCCACCTTGGGGAAACTCGAGGATTGGTTTTAGCTGTACGTAGTGTTCATCCGGTGTGCCCTGAGAACGAGATATGTGCAGCTCCTATCGGGATTTGTCGGCACATTCGGGCGGCTTTGCTGGTCCTGTTTTACCATTGTCGAAATGTCTTGTAAACCGGGATTCCGAGACTGATCGGGTCTTTCCGGGAGAAGGTTTATCCTTCGTTGACCGTGAGAGCTTATGATGGGCTAAGTTGGGACACCCCTGCAGGGTATTATCTTTCGAAAGCCGTGCCCGCGGTTATGAGGCAGATGGGAATTTGTTAATGTCCGGTTGTAGAGAACTTGTCAGTTGACCCAATTAAAATACATCTACTGCGTGTGTAGCCGTGATGGTCTCTTCTCGGCGGAGTCCGGGAAGTGAACACGGTCTGTGTTATGTATGACGTATGTAGGAGTTCAGGATCACTTCTTGGTCATTGCTAGATGACGACCGCTCCGTTGCTTCTCTTCTCGCTCTCTCTTGCGTATGTTAGCCACCATATATGCTTATTGCCGCTGCAGCTCCACCTCATTACACCATCCTTTCCTATAAGCTTAAATAGTCTTGATCTAACGGGTGTGAGATTGCTGAGTCCCCGTGACTCACAGTTTCTACCAAAACAGTTGCAGGTGCCGACGATGCCAGTGCAGATGATGGGGTCGATCTCAAGTGGGAGTTCAACGAGGAACGTGGTCGTTACTATGTGTCTTTTCCTGATGATCAGTAGTGGAGCCCAGTTGGGACGATCGGGGATCTAGCATTTGGGGTTGTCTTATTTTCATCTGGATTTTGACTGTAGTCGGTCTATATGTATGTATTTTGGATGATGTATGAATTATATTTATGGATTGTGTGAAGTGGCGATTGTAAGCCAACTCTTTATCCCATTCTTGTTCATTACATGGGATTGTGTGAAGATGACCCTTCTTGCGACAAAACCACTATGCGGTTATGCCTCTAAGTCGTGCCTCGACACGTGGGAGATATAGCCGCATCGTGGGCGTTACACACTCAAAAGGATATCCCTTAAAATGAACTAAGTCGGACAAAACTTTTATCTTCCAACTCTCCAAGTTGTTGTTTAGCTTGACCAACTAGCTCAGGGGTATCCAGCACAGATTCTTGGAGAAAGAGTGGTTTATTGGGAAACCAACTTGATCACAAACTCAATATATCGGTCAGGGGACGACCTGGTGATACTTCCGTGAAGATATCCGGAAAATCACGAACCACCGATATGTCTCTAAGCTCGGGAACAATCTTGCTTTTCAAGGCAAGACGACGTGATCAGAAGAGCAAGGGATTAATCCTAACTCAAAGATCGAAGAGTGCACCAGAAATAAGGACAAGGTAGCACGATCAATCCTAATATAGTGATTCGACAACCAACACGCTAAGAATGATATTAATGTCCATTAACTACCAAGCAACACGGTTGCTAGGAGTATTGATTTCACACATCCTGGTTCACTTGTCGGCATTCCGGTTGCGACAACACGGAACCGAGGAATGAGAAATGATGGCAAGAAGTATCACTGCGTCAAAAATTCATGAGAGATGGTGCAATTCTCATGACAATCCTGACATAACGGGGGTAATACTCCGAGGTAGAATAGAGCAAAAGATGGATTGGCATTTTGATCTGCGAGATATAACTACTTTGACCAAATCCTAGATCTGGATGAGGTACTAGAGTTTGTTTCTCCTAGTCATTCCGGAATAGAATGGCTTGACGGCCACAAGAGTAAAAGGCAACGATGAATATGAATGCACGTCTACTCCTGGCTATCAATTGATAGACGAGGGGTCGGATGACAACTAAAGAGGGACAACTCAAAGGAACATATATTTTTCTGAGTTGTGGATGCATAGATTAGTATGTCGAGCGAAGCTCAACATTTCTTCCGGATAACCCATGCGGAAAGGGTGGAACTGGCAGATTCACAATATAGTATGGAGAACTCATCAAGAGCACTCTGGTTGTGATCTTTTGGTTCAAAAGAACTTCTGCCATAAGCAGTTCTTGGTATTTGGAATAAGGAAATACCACGGACCTCGAGGACTATCGCAAAGGTTACTAATATCCTAAAGGTACGAGCAACACTATCAACACAAGGTAAGTAGAGTGAATCTTGGGCCAAGAACCCAGGAGTAGAATACCTACTACTAAATGGCATCACGGGATGCTTTCGAGAATGGTGGCCAAAATCATCACATCGGGAACACAAAACATGGCTAGATTACTAGGTGACTCCCTAAAACACCTAGGGTCATAATAATAGCTCCAACATATATGTCGAGGCAACAGAGTACCTCAACTCACCGATTAGTGTGATTAATCTAGCCCAAATGGACATTAGGAACATGGAGGAATGATTGCAAGTGCATCAGACTATCTAGAAACCTGGGATGACTCGGACAGCATAAGGGCTGTAACTGCTCAGAAAAAGATTTGAGACATCCTGCAAAATGGTGGCATAACCACTCAATATCACAATATCAAGGTTCCGAGTCCAACTAACAACATACTGAAGTAGTAGAAACTGAACTGAAGCCTGGAACCAACAATCCTAAGAGTCTACGGATTAGTAACACGTGATCCTGATAGAAGAATGAGAAGCCTAGTTCTTAATTCCCATAGAAGAGAAGAGGATGACTCAGATCAGAAGGACATAAGGTTAAGGAGTAAAAACAGCCTTACGTTCCCTTCCACAATCAATTCCCTTATATAACTAAAGCATTTCTAGACTCAACTTCGACAAGTTTGGCTTGGTAATCCTACAGGCAGTCAGGCTCTGATACCAAAGCTGTCAGGACCCCAATTCCAAGTTGTCGTGGAATTGTCACGGCAGATGTCCTCAAGCTAGGACTTAGTCATGGAGCCATCGCCGCTAGGAAGCCTGAAGGGGTTAAACGGGACAAGGAACACGAGGGTTTATACTGGTTCGGCCCCTTACGGTGAAGGTAAAGCCTACGTCCAGTTGAGGTGGTATTGATTAGCTTTTCGATGACCAGGGAGCTTAAGTGCTATGCCTGGCTCTCGACGAGATCTTTCTTCCCCCTAAACCGCTGTCGGGTCATCCCTTTATATAGAGAGGTTGACGCCCAGCAGCTCTCAGAGTCCCGGCCGGCTCATAAGAGTGTCCGGCTCGGACTCTCAACTATTCTTGCCTTACACTACAAGTTCTACCATAATGACGGTTGTAACTACGGGCCCTAGCCATCTCCGGGTCTTAAGCCCATCTTTGGCCCACCGTCTTCAAGCTTGGTGCCGGGCTTCAGGTGATGACCCTTATGAGTAACCTGGCCCCACCGGGCGGGTGACTCTAAGGTTTATGTCCTCAACATTAGGCCCCAGATTGATTTGAGCCGGCTCATGTCAATCTTCAATCCTTTCGACAGAAAATCTCCGGCTTACAATTGTGTGAAGGCCATAACCCTGCGTGACGTCATCCTCTGGATTCCGGGTAATCCGCCATGACGTCATCTTCCATTAAGTCCATTTTTTACTCCACCATATCCGCAACGGATCTTATCTTTACTGCCATCCCGAAAATCGAGGCGTTTTTATGGTGAGATAACCGCGCCGTGGCCTCCTCGTTTCTCGCGCCCACTTATGAACTTGCCCTTATAAGTAGTCCGGCCCGATGAGCCTCCAGCCACCCGTCTTCCTCCTCGCACCACTGTTCTTCCGCTCGAGCTCCGTTGCCATCGCCACCGCGGGTCTTCTCGTCCTCACCGACTCCGGCCGCTGCATCAACCTGTTGCGTCCAGAGAAAACGGCGGCGACCTCCGCGACTCACCAGCACCCGTAAGTTTCGCCACTCCGTAGAGTAGATCCACATTAAGCTCCTGCTGTTATTCTCGTGTTCTTCGCCGTTCCTCGCGAGTTCTCGGTAGATTTTATTTTTACCACCTTTCTTGATCTCTGACTGCATAGGACTGCTGCGGTAGTTGTTTCACGCCCATTCCAATGTTCACAGATCCTTTCTTACTACGTACAGGCTCCGTCCAAGCTTATGAACTTCCACTGCGTCTGTTTTAGGTCTAGAAACCTTTCCTTTTATTCAACCATTTTGATCCAAAATTTTCACCACAATCTGTGAAACTTGTTTTTCACCACACTTAGTAAAAAACTGCATCTGCTGAGCTATGGCGGCTTACATTTCCGGCTCAAAGAAGCCACGCGCCGTAAAACTTTCCGGCTCAAAAGAAGCCACACGCCGTAAAATTTTGCCGGCTCATTTATGATAAAGCTGTAGACAACTTGAATTACTCTCGCTACCTTCAGCGGATTAGATAACCCGATGCATTTAGCCATATGTCATTAGGCCCCTTCATAAGCCGCCACTTTAAACATTGAACTGTAAATTCCCTCCGGCTTATAATTAAACCGAACATTTCCTTTTATCATAGGCTTCCGACTTTCACCATGCCTCCCAAAGCTCCCAAAGCACCCATCACTTGCAACTGGATGAGGTCCAACGTCACTGACGAAACCTTAGCGGATTTTGTGAAAACGGGTTACCTGCCCAAGAAGGACGTCATGTCTTATCGCGCCCCTGACCCGTCAGAGGAGAAACCACAGCCAAAGGACGGGGAGGTGGTAATATTTGCGGATCACATGAGCCGGGCTTCGCACCGCTCGGCTCAAAGTTCTTTAGAGATGTACTGAATTTCTTTGATCTGCGACCACAAGACATAGGACCCAATTCGGTGTCGAACATATGCAACTTCCAAGTATTCTGCGAGGTCTACCTTGGAGAAGAGCCCAGCCTTCTGCTCTTTAGAGAGCTGTTCTATTTGAACCGCCAGAACGAGTGCACCAACGGGCCGAGCTTAGAACTTGGTTGAATCTCCATTCAGCGACGGAGAGACTGCCTTTTTCCTTACGCCGAGCCGCCAAGCCACCCAAAGGACTGGAACCAGACGTGGTTCTACTGCCAAGACACTTCACCGGCTGATGAGAGCCCGCTGCCCGGCTTTCGTCCTTCGCGTCTGGAACCAACTCACCCTCTGTCAGACAAGTTATCTCAGGCGGAGCGCCAACCTCTGATCCCCACCATTAACAAAATCAAGGCTCTCCTGGGAAATGGCCTTAATGGCATTGATCTGGTCCGAGTCTGGATCTCATGGCGGGTGATCCCCTTAAGCCGCCGCCCCCGCTTAATGTGTGAGTACACGGGCCGGAAAGATGACCCCCTGAGACACAGCCTCAACGATCTTCCTGAAGACGTTGCTGAAGACATGACCAAGGCTCTCTTGAACGAGAGCTTGGCAGACTGCGGGAGGACCGGCTTACGCCCCTTCTGCAAGACCAACCCGGCCCCAGCGGTAAGCTGCTGATCTGAACATCTTATTTTCTTCTGTAGATAGCTTTCATCTGAACCTTAAGAAATCGTCATTGTATTTTTCAGGCTGATGACAAATTCTGGAAGGTCAAATATGACCATGAGGCGGCCAAGAAGGCCAGGAAGGCTAAGAAAGCCGCCAAGAGAGCCGCTCCCCGCAAGAAGGGAAGCAGGCCCACTGCCTCAGAGCTGCTTCAACTGAGTGACAGCTCCGAGTCAGAGGTAACCCCTGAACCTGTAAGCTCTTGTTGTATTTCTTGTTTATTTCTGTCCACCTTATCAATACTGTTCATCAACAGGATGACACCGGAGCAAGTAACCCGGTGGTTGAAGAGGTAATGACACTTTCCTCCGGCTCGGAGCCCTTGCCAAGGCTGAAAGTCCGAAGGGTAACCCGGAAAGTAAGATTTTCACATCCTTTAGCTTATCAAGATCCTCAATTTCTTTTGAAGCAACAGATTCATGAGAGCCGGCGGCACACCCGGACCAACAAGGATGCTGACCTCTCCTCCGGCTTACCTGAGGCATCAAGGAAGCGCCGGACCGAGGTTATTTCCAACTTATATCCTTTTCATCCTCTGGCGGGTGTTATACGTCAACCTCTCAATTTTTCTGATTCAAATTATCAGGAAACGTCTCCTTCCTCTGGTGACTCGATGCAGTCGAATCTGCCGGCTTTCAAGACCGTACCCGGGTAATGATGCTCATCTCTTGTTGTGCTTTATCTTTACTCATACTTTTGTACTAACTACTTGTCTTTTCAGTGCTCAAGCAAAGCTCAGTAAAAGAGCAAAGAAGAATAAGCCGGCGGAGGAGTCGGTCGTGACGGAACCGGAAGTTTCCGCTCAAGAGCCGCCGGCCACCTCTGCTCCTGAAGCCACCGCCCCCACCGATGAGCCAGCCATGGAGACTTCCAACAACCCGGATATCTCCAGCCCGGCTCAGCCGGCCGATGACCCGGACGTGGTAATCACCCGGACGGAGTTTGTTGAGCCGGGGAGACCCATTGCGCTGGCCAAGCGCTCCGCCAAGGAAGAGTTGCTAGAGCGCAGCCGGGCCAATCTGGACCTCACCAACTATGCGAACTTGAGCGTCGGAGAGATCGTCTCCGGCTATGTGAGTCAGGTGCACAAGAGCCGGGATTTGGAGATCAACATGGTGAATCAGATACAGCAGAAGTCTGAGGTACCACTCTACTGCCTACTGCATAGTTATCTTTACCATACTAGCCCCCAAGTCGACGACTTATGACTGAATATGTTGTAGACTTAAGTTCCGGCTTACTTCCAAGAACCGGTAATTGTAAATAGAAACATTCGACATGCATTAGCCCCCAAGTGCCAAGTGTCTTTGCTTGGAAAGTGCTTGGGACTTTAAAATTGCATAATAATTGTTCATACTATAACCCGGAAATTGTGCAGGCTGCTTGCAAGAAGTTTGAGGCTGACATCTCCGATCTGAAGACCCGTCTGAGGACGCAGGAAACTGAGACCCGGAAGGCCAACGCCAAATTTGTGTCCAGTATTGCTGCTCAAGAGACGCTGAAAAAGGACTTTGAAGCTGAACGGAAAACTTGGGCCGAAGAGAAGGCTACTCTGGTGAGCTGGGCCGAACAGGCGGAGAAGGCTCTGACGGAGAGAACCGCCGAACTCTCCGGCTTAAAGCGCCACGTGTCACAGATGGTCGCCGCAATCTTCGGTAAGTTATTCCACCGGCTTTCATCAAGTTTATAATATTTATGTCTCATAACTCCCATCATTGCCAGCGGCTTATCTTACTCTGTTAAACAGGTCCAAGAAGCGCCAACCTCAACCAAAGTGTGGTAACCAAGTTGAAGGCCGTGTACACTCTGGTGGAGCAACTCTACACCGGGTCACAGCGCGCCTTGGCCATGGTGGCCCTATCCAATGAGGTGCCGACTCACCTGGCGGAAGTTCTTCGCCGGCTTGCCGTTCTTCCTTAGCGTGTCCAAGAGCTGCGACGGGCCTCTGCAAGAGCCGGAGCCATAGCTGCTCTGAGCCGGGCCAAGGCTTTCCTTCCAGAGCTAGACCCGGCGGACATTGCACTTGGTTATCCCAGCTTGAAGGAAGACGGCACCCCCTTCGACCAAAAGGACTTTGCTGCCTGTGTGAAGATCGTTCGCCCGGTGGCCACCCTGATTGGGAACGACACCGATCTGACCAAGTACCAGCCGGGCTACGACACAGAGAATCAGAGGATCCCCACTCCGCGTTATGAAGCCATCAGCTTAGTCCCGCCGACTCGTCAGCACACCTTTGCCCCAGACATTGACCCGGCCGGGTTAATTGACGAGGATGCGCAATTTGAAGCTCTGAGCGGCATTGACTGGAAATCGTCAACCTTCCAGGTCATAGGAACAGCCGGAGGAGCGGAGAGGGATGAGCCGGAAGCTTCGACCCGGCCAGCATCTTGACTCTTCAGGCGGCTTATTAAACAATGCTTCACCCTTTTGGACTCGGGGAGTTTTGTAATAGAATAGGACCAACATTTTAACTTTGGCGTGCCATCGCGCACGTGTTGAATGCTGAATTCCATTGAAGTTACTTCCTTATATTCCTCCGGGTCATAATTGATCATTCATTTTCCTTAAGCTCAAATAGTTGTTTTTAACTATCCTGCATAGAAAAACAAATCACAAGTCTCTAGGCGGCTTACCGCACTGAGAATCATAGTCTCATACATATAACCCGGAATATGAATCTAAGTCACAAAAGACTGGTCCTCAATTATGTCCTTGATATAACCGTAATAACACACTTACCGGCCTTCAAGCACACTTTCGGTTTATATAACCCGGGTAATAAGGTTGGTACCTCAATTCCGGTTTACCAGTCTTAATAACGCCGATTGTGTTCGACTAGCACTGTGAATCAAAGTTAAGCCGGCAAAGTGAGACCCGCCGTGCACACTATTGAAACAATCAGAAGAATTCGTTGTAAATCAGAAAAGCTTAGGGGCTTCCGGTTCGAATACGACCAGAGACCCGTCCCAAAGGGGTTATGCTAAAATTCGAATGCGATCATATAGCCCCCAGTGGGTGTGGCGATGCCAATCAAGAGGGTACCGACAGCTATGTTCTCTTTGGTTCGAATACGACCCATGTTTGAACAGGAAGCCCCCAAATGACCTTAGGAGTTGTTTAACGACGCTGATTCGATTACGATCCACGTCGGTTCCCAAAGGGGTTAAACTATGATTCAAATATGATCAAAGAAAACTCCCAAATGAGCTCGGCACTTTGCCAATCAAATGGGTATCGACAGCTATGTTCTCTTTGGTTCGAATACGACCTATGTTTGAACAGGAAGCCCCCAAGTGATTATATTGCGTATGGCTAGATTCGAATACGATCATAAGCCGCATCCTCCTTCAAGTTACCATGTGATCTTGCAATGAAAACAACACGTTCACCTTTGGAGGAGAAAAAAGGACAGAGGTCCTGCTTTATTGCTTATCATAATATATACATGGCTTTAGAGAAATATGTACATTATGAGAGCCGGTGGCTTAAGTGTAATAAGGCCGAAGCTGAGCTATGTTCCACGGCCGACGGGTCTCTTCCTCCGACTTACGTGAATCTTTGTGCTCCCGAATGTCAATGAGGTAATATGACCCCTTGTGCAAATTCTTGCTGACCACAAAGGGCCCTTCCCAAGGCGGGGATAGCTTGTGCGCATCTGCTTGATCTTGGATGAGCCGGAGCACCAGATCGCCTTCCTGGAAGACCCAGGATTTAACCCGGCGACTGTGATAACGGCGCAGGTCTTGTTGGTAAATCGCTGAGCGAGCTGCTGCCACATCACGCTGTTCGTCCAACAAGTCAAGAGCATCTTGGCGCGCCTGTTCATTATCCGCCTCAACATAAGCCGCCACTCAAGGCGAGTCATGACGGATGTCACTGGGGAGGACTGCTTCCGCTCCATAAACCATGAAGAAAGGCGTGAAACCTGTAGACCTGTTAGGAGTAGTGTTGATGCTCCACAACACGGAGGGTAACTCCTCCACCCAACAACCCGGCGTCCGTTGTAAAGGGACCAAAAGCCGGGGCTTGATGCCTTTCAGAATCTCCTGATTAGCCCTCTCAGCTTGACAATTGGATTGAGGGTGAACCACTGGTGAAACATCAAGTCGAATATGCTCTCGTTGACAAAACTCCTCCATGGCGCCTTTGGATAGATTGGTACCATTGTCAGTTATAATGCTGTGTGGAAAGCCAAAACGAAAGATCACCCTTTTCATGAACTGAATCGCCGTGGCTGCGTTACACTTGCTAACTGGCTCCGCTTCAACCCACTTTGTGAATTTGTCAACTGCCACCAAGAGGTGGGTCTTCTTATCCTTGGACCTTTTAAAAGGCCCAACCATATCAAGCCCCCAGACCGCAAAGGGCCAAGTAATTGGGATCATCCTCAGCTCCTGAGCCGGCACATGAGCCCGTCGCGAGAACCTTTGGCAACCATCACATTTACTGACCAAGTCCTCCGCATCAGCATGAGCCGTCAGCCAATAAAAACCATGACGAAAAGCCTTGGCCACAAGGGACTTTGAGCCGGCATGATGGCCACAATCCCCTTCATGAATCTCACGCAAGATCTCTTGACCTTCCTCAGGGGAGACACAACGCTGGAACTCTCCCGTAACACTGCAGCGATTCAGCTCACCATTGATAACAACCATTGACTTAGACCACCGGGTTATTTGTCTGGCCAAAGTTTCATCCTCAGGCAAATCTCCCCGGGTCATGTAAGCCAGATAGGGCACTGTCCAGTTCGGGATGATGTGGAGAGCCGCCACCAGTCGTGCCTCCGGGTCAGGGACAGCCAAGTCTTCCTCTGTAGGCAACTTAACAGAAGGGTTATGCAGGACGTCCAGGAAAATATTAGGCGGCACCGGTTTTCGCTGAGAGCCCGGCCGGCTTAAAGCATCAGCCGCCTCGTTCTTCCTGTGATCGATGTGCTCTACTTGATAACCCTGAAAGTGCCCAACAATGGCATCAACTTCACGGCGATAAGCCGCCATGAGAGGGTCCTTGGAGTCCCACTTTCCTAATACTTGTTGAGCCACCAAGTCTGAGTCGCCGAAGCACCTTACCCGGCTCAAGCTCATCTCCTTAGCCATCCGAAGACCGTGGAGCAAGGCCTCGTACTCAGCTGCATTGTTAGTGCAAGGAAACATCAACTGTAGCACATAATGGAACTTGTCACCCTTAGGGGAAGCCAATACGACTCCAGCCTCCGAGCCCTCCAATTGCCTGGACCCATCGAAGTGAATAGTCCAATATGTGTTATCCGGCTTTTGTTCGGGCACTTGTAGCTCTGTCCAATCATTGATGAAATCCACCAAGGCTTGAGATTTAATAGCAGTGCGTGGTACGTATTTCAGACCATGAGGTCGGAGCTCTATAGCCCACTTAGCCACTCTCCCTGTGGCCTCTCTGTTTTGAATGATATCTCCAAGGGGGGCAGAATTGACCGCAGTGATGGGGTGACCCTGGAAATAATGCTTAAGCTTCCGGCTTGCCATGAACACACCATAAACAAGCTTCTGCCAATGTGGATACCGCTGTTTGGACTGAATGAGTACTTCGCTGACATAATAAACCGGCCACTAAACCGGATGCTCCTTACCCTCTTCCTTGCGCTCCACCACCACAGCCACACTGACGGCTCGTGTGTTAGCAGCCACATACAGCAATAAAGGCTCCTTGTCAACCGGAGCAGCAAGGACTGGGGGCTCTGCCAGCTGCCTCTTCAAATCCTCAAAAGCAGTATTAGCTGCATCATTCCAGACAAAGTCATCAGTTTTCTTCATCAACTGATATAATGGCATGGCCTTCTCACCCAAACGGCTTATAAACCGGCTTAAAGCAGCGATACGACCCGCCAAGCGCTGGACGTCGTTTATACACGCCGGCTTAGCCAGGGAGGTGATGGCCTTGATCTTCTCCGGGTTAGCTTCAATGCCTCTGTTAGAAACCAAGAAACCGAAGAGCTTGCCTGCAGGAACACCAAAAACACACTTCGCCGGGTTAAGCATCATCTTGTAGACCCAGAGATTATCAAAGGTTTCCCTCAGATCATCTATCAAGGTTTCCTCCTTCCTGGATTTAACCACCATATCATCCACATAAGCATGAACATTGCGCCCAATCTGGTTATGAAGACAGTTCTGCACGCAACGTTGATAAGTCGCCTGTGCACTCTTGAGTCCAAAGGGCATAGACACATAGCAGAAGGCTCCAAAGGGAGTGATGAACGTTGTCTTCTCCTGGTCCTTAACTGCCATTTTAATCTGATGATATCCGGAATAAGCATCCAAGAAACTTAAGCGCTCACAACCCGCCGTAGCATCAATGATTTCATCAATACGGGGAAGGGCAAAAGGATCAGCCGGACACGCCTTGTTTAAGTCCGTGTAGTCCACACACATCCGCCAGGTGCCGTTCTTCTTGAGGACGAGCACCGGGTTAGCTAACCACTCTGGGTGAAAGACTTCAACAATAAACCCGGCCGCCAAGAGCCGGGCCACCTCTTCACCAATAGCTTTCCGCCTCTCTTCATTAAACCGCCGAAGGAATTACCTGACCGGCTTAAATTTCGGATCAACATTGAGAGTGTGCTCAGCGAGTTCTCTAGGTACACCTGGCATGTCAGAAGGTTTCCATGCAAAAATGTCCCTATTCTCACGGATGAACTCGATGAGCGCTCTTTCCTATTTTGGATCTAGATTGGCACTGATGCTAAACTGCTGAGATGAACCCCCTGGAACGAAATCAACAAGTTTAGTCTCATCAGCCGACTTAAATTTCATTGCTGGCTCATGCTCCGTAGTCGGCTTTTTTAGAGAGGTCAACATTGTCCTTGTAAAATTTTAACTCCTCTGTTGCACAAACAGATTCTGCATAAGCTGCATCGCCTTCCTCACACTCCAAGGCCACCTTCCGGCTGCCATGGACCGTAATGGTCCCATTGAGACCCGGCATCTTGAGCTGTAAATACACGTAACACGGCCGTGCCATGAACTTGGCGTAAGCCGGCCGCCCAAATATGGCATGATACGGGCTTCTTATCTTGACGACCTCAAAGGTCAATTTTTCCACCCTGTAGTTGTGCTCGTCTCCAAAGGCCACTTCCAACTCGATCTTGCCGACTGGATAAGCCGACTTACCAGGTACCACACCATGGAAAATAGTGTTTGACTGGCTGAGGTTCTTATCAATCAACCCCATACGACGGAAAGTCTCATAATAGAGGATGTTGATGCTGCTGCCTCCATCCATGAGCACCTTAGTGAACTTAAATCCTCCCACCTGAGGAGCCACCACCAAGGCCAAGTGACCCGGATTATCCACCCGGGGAGGGTGATCCTCCCTACTCCACACTATAGGCTGCTCAGACCATCGTAAATATCGGGGAACCGCCGGCTCAACAGCATTCACAGCCCTCTTATGAAGCTTCTGATCTCGCTTACACAGACTGGTGGTAAATACATGATACTGTCCACCGCTAAGCTGCTTTGGATTGGTCTGATAACCCCCCTGCTGCTGTTGATGACCCTGGCCAGACTGCTGATTAAAGCCCCCTTGACCGTTCTGAAGATTAGAATTTGAGCCGCCGCCCGGGCCATGAAAGCCGCCGGCGCCTGAGCCACCGCCCGGGCCATTGTTGCCGTTAAAGGCGTTGGAATTCTTAAAGGCCTTCATGATTGCACAATCCTTCCATAGATGAGTAGCTGGCTTCTCTCTAGAGCCATGCCTTGGACAGGGCTCATTCAACAGCTGCTCCAGCGTCGGGCCTGACCCGCCGGCTCGGGGAGGGGGCCTCCCCTTGCGTCTCTGGCTATTACCCTGTGAACTGGCGTTGGCCACGAACTCTAGGCTGCCGTCGGCCTTACGCTTGCCACCTCCTTGGTTCCCCGGGTTATGCTGAGGACCCTTGCCATTGCTGTTCTTCTTTCCCTTCCCTGTCCTTTCATCATCTGAAGCGGGGTCCTTGGTACTATCAGAATCGGCGTACTTGACGAGAGCCGCCATCAGCGTACCCATATCATTGCAGTCGCACTTAAGCCGCCCGAGTTTCATCTTCAGGGGCAGAAAACGACAATTTTGCTCCAACATTAAGACTGCAGAGCCGGCATCCATCTTATCCAATGAATGTATGATCTCTTTGACCCGGCGAACCCAATGTGTCGTAGACTCACCCTCCTGTTGTTTACAGTTAGTCAAATCCACTATTGACATAGACTGCCTACAGGTGTCTTTGAAGTTTTGTATGAACCGGGCCTTCAGCTCAGCCCAAGATCCGATGGAATTCGGCGGTAGCCCTTTCAACCAAGTGCGGGCAGTCCCATC
The DNA here is from genome assembly GCF_018294505.1 of Triticum aestivum. Classification (NCBI taxonomy): domain Eukaryota; kingdom Viridiplantae; phylum Streptophyta; class Magnoliopsida; order Poales; family Poaceae; genus Triticum; species Triticum aestivum. The sequence continues at coordinate 407,789,134 of NC_057805.1, read as the reverse complement.
TAGCATCATGGTGAAGTACTTGGCCATCGCCGCTTCACTGACCTCCAGCAGTTCCATGGCCATCTCGTAACTTTCGATCCAGGCTCCGGGTTGTAAGTCAGCCGTGTAATTAGGCACCTTCCTAGGGCCTTTGAAGTCCTTGGGTAGACGTTCATTGCGGAGAGCTGGCACTAGACAAGGGACACCTCCAGTCCTCGTAGGGATACCCACGTCGACGGAAGTCGTCGGATAAGCCGGGGGAGTCTGGTAAGCCATCAACTGAGGCACCTGCTCCGCCTCTTGCCGCGCTCTGTCTTGGTCTGCTGCGTGAAAGGCTCCGTTATGAGCCGGTCCATGGCCAGGGGGCGGGTCATGGTGTCGGACATTACTTGAGCCGGTCGTTGAGACCATGTGTCTGCTATAACTCGGGCTCCGGCCTAGATGAGGGGTCGAGTGGATCCTGTCCCGGCTGTAAGAGTACGCCTCTTGCTGCGCCAGCGCTGTCTGAAGGAGTTCTCTGACCCGGCGGGTTTCAATAGCTGTTGGAGAGTCGCCGTCAATTGGGAGGGCCGCCAGCCGTGCCGCTGCGGCGACCATGTTCTCCAGCGGGTTAGCATAATGACCCGGTGGTATTGGCACATACTGAGGCGGGGCAGGGTTCACCCGGGGAGGCCCCATCACTTGTGGCTGGACAGGGGTCCCAGACCCGGGCACTATGATCCCTGGGGGGTTACTAGACCCTGCACCTGGCGTGTTGAAGAGGTTTCGAGGATCGTAGACCGGAGGGAGTCGAGATTGGGCCTTTTGATGCCTCCTTCTCATGACCTCACTGGATGCATTCTGATCCATCGTGAGCCGGAAGGACTGCGCCTGAATCAACTGAGTTTGGGCGTCGAGAGCCGCCCTCTCCGCAGCCATCCTGATCCCTTCCGCTGCTAGATCCTCCTTGGCTTTCACTAGATCTAACTTTAACTGCGCCACCTCCGCGTCATGCTGAGCTTGATCCACTGGGTCAACCGCGGCGGTCAACAGGGCTGTCATCTTGTCCGTGAGATCCATCAGCACCTGAGCCGGCGAGGGCACCGGGTTTCCCACCCCAGCAGCAGGGTTCTGAACAGGCTGCGCACTGGCCATGAAGATTCCAACCCGGCTCGGCGGCTCAAATGGGTCCGGAATACTATCACCATCGGAACAACCCATGAGCCTGCCATCTTGAAGTTGATACAACGAGTTTGACTCATCTGTGGACGACTCGCCGTCAGAGCTGGCGGCCGTCTCATCACTAGATCCAGATCCATCAGAGAGCCCTCCATGGATACATCCCACAAAAGCATGCTTCAAAGCAGGCAGGGCCCGGGCGGGTCGTGCGCGCTGAGCCGTCTCGATGAGATCGGTGCAGAGATCAGGCTCCGGGCCTGGCTCACCAATCTTGCTAATGAAAACATGAATTCCGCCGAAGGGGACCCGGTATCCGTACTCAATTGAGCCGGCGTCGAGGCCCCAGTTTGCATCGTCGATGTAGAGCTTGCCGCGACGACTCTTGGTCATCCGGCCCACAGCGTATCCCTTGAGCCTTACGTTCCCTTCCACAATCAATTCCCTTGTATAACTAAAGCATTTCTAGACTCAACTTCAACAAGTTTGGCTTGGTAATCCTACAGGCAGTCAGGCTCTGATACCAAAGCTGTCAGGACCCCAATTCCAAGTCACATGGATCTAGCAGGTAACACCTCATATCACTTTGCGGCCTCACGCACGGTATTCCCACGGGTGTCGCCTTACCATGGCCCGGGACCGTTTGCGCCTTTTGGCTCACGTATATGATAGTGTCGCTAGCATCCATATGACAGAGAACCCGGGCCGACATGACTAGTCGTGAACCCAAAGTGGCACTAACTTACGGGGACAGGCATACATGAATCAACATCGAGCATGTCGGTCAGCAGCGTGCGAATCTGGGCTGTAGCACTGGGCTAACAGGACTCCGGTGAACTGGGCTGTAGCAGGCTAGGCAGGACTCCGGATGTCACCGCGTGACATTTCCCCGAAGGGACAGACACAGGAACGAAGTGAAACACATGCCGGCCAGTCAACTGTTCCGGATCAGTAATGCTGGCCTAGCAGGACTCAGGTGAACCGGGCTGTAGCGGACTACTATGAATCATGGAAGCACAAGACTACATTGCCCCATAAGAGAGGCTACCAAGGATAAACAACTAGGTTGTCGGATCCCACACATACCATGCATTTCAATCATACACACAATATGCTCGATATGTGTAAATACAACATGGCATCACAACATAACTCTACGACTCGAGTATTTATTCATTAGGCTCCGAGGAGCGAGATATTACAAACATGGGTCGCATGACCCAACATTCAGAGCATGCAAGTCAAAGCACATGCCGAAGCTTAACATGTCTGAGTACAGACATCTACAAATGAAAAAGGTTGAGAAGCCTGACAATCTACCAGATCCTGCCGAGGGCACAAGATCGTAGCTGAGGTAACAAGCTAAACGGCGAAGTCCACACGAAATTACTAGCGAGACTAACGTCTCTCTACAAAACATAAAATAGGCAAACGTGAGTACAAATGTACCCAGCAAGACTTATATCAGAACTAGCTACATATGCATCAGTATCAACAAAGGGGGTGGTGGAGTTTAACTGCAGCAAGCCAGCTTTGACTCGGTGGCTTCCTAAACTACGACTGCAAGTAACTCTTTTGAGGTGGCGCACACGAGTCCACATATTCACCAATCAATACACCACTATGGACCCGCTCCCGTCTACCTACGAGAACGCCATCCATAGCACTTACGCTTATCTTGCAAGTTTTAGAGTATCCACTTTCACTTGTATATGAACTATATAGGCAACCCAGAAGTCCTTTACCGCGGATGCGGCTATTCGAATAGATGATGTTAACCCTGCAGGGGTGTACTTCTTCACACACGCTCTCACCACTTATCGCTGTTTATATGACATGTACTCGGCAACCTTTAAGCGAAAGCCCAGCGAGGGTGTCGGCCACGGCCTACCTAAACACTCAAGTCTCTAGTCCAGGTTTATCGCCTATTCAGGTTCCATCTGCAGGGAGTCCGGTCGAGGTTTCCACATACGGCCCCGAACGATGTGTACAGGGTTCCGCGACACCAAACGGGAACCCGGCATACCCGGCCACGTGCCTACCGCATCACAGCCCACCCCTCGGGTCAGCGCTGCACACGGCCTCCAGCATACTACGAACACCAGAAACTACTTGCAACTCCTGGACAGAGGATAAGGGTGGTTAAGAAGCCGAGAGGGTCCACTGGTTTCGGGCCCAATGCATGGTAGTAGCTGTTCATGGATCACAAGCACAGAACTCAGTTCCTGAGGACGGCTTCAATGAGGCAACCCACCATGTACTCCTACATGGCCTCTCACCGCTACCTTTACCAAATCGTGTTCACACACTTAGCTCTCAACAGTAGGACATGTTCACCACATTCCAATTCATCCCCGATGAATCAGACCTGACTCAACTCTAAGCAGTAGCAGGCATGACAAACAAGCATGAATGAGTAGGCACATCAGGGCTCAAACAACTCCTACTCATGCTAGTGGGTTTCATCTATTTACTGTGGCAATGACAGGTCATGCAGAGGAAAAGGGGTTCAGCTACCGCAGCATGTAACAGTTGAATCGATGTTGTCCTAATGCAGTAAAAGAGAGCAGGAGCGAGAGAGTGGGATTGTATCGGAATGAACAAGGGGGTTTTGCTTGCCTGGCACTTCTGAAGATAATATAGTTCTCCATCGGTGTCATCGATCACATCGTCGAAGCAACGTCTACTGAGAGGGGACAATTACCGGCAACAGAGAAAACACAATCAATGCAATGCAACAATATGATGCATGAATATGACATGGCAAAATGAGTGTGTTGGGCTAATGCATCTACAACCAGGGTGGTTTGAGCTCATTTGAATCAAAGATTCAAATACAAACTCAAGTTATGGGTTTATAAAGTGCATTAACATGTTTCACCTAAACAGCAAGGTTAAAGTGTTCTGACATGCATGAAACCAGTACAGATGGATATATTGAATTTTTCTGATCATTTTTCATATATAATTTATTTCATTTGGAGTTACGGTTTAATTTCTGTGAATTTTAGAAGTTTTGGGCATTTTTTGGAATTTCTAAATTATTTTAAATCCAGAAAATGATTAACTGCATCAGCATTGCGTCATGCTGGCGTCAGCAAGTCAACAAGGCTGCCCCGGGTCAAACTTGACGTGTGGGGTCCACACGTCAGTGTGGCAGTGTTAAATAGAGGGGGTTATTTCTAATCTAATTAAGATTAGTGGCGCTGGGGCCCACTGTCAGCGTCAGGGATTAGTTAAATGGTGGTTAGCATTAAGCTAGTCACCTGGCAGGTCGGGCCCGCATGTCAGGCCGGCGAGGTCATCACCGGCGACCTCTGGACGCGGCGGTGTCCGTGATTCAGGCCACGGGGGCGGCGGCCGAAACACGGCTCCGGGCGGGATGTGGCTGCAGGGCAAGGCAGGGGCTGCGGAGGGCCTCTACGGCCTTGTAACATCCCAAATTTTCAATTTGGAATGTTATACATTAGATCATCATTGCATATCATATTTTTATTGCATTTTGGTTTGATCCTAGAAATTCTACGCAACTCAAGGACCCACGGAGAGAGTTGGGGGTTTCGTTATGTTCATATTCGAGTTTTTATCGAATTTTGAAAAGAGGATCGTTTGATTTTAATTATTATTTCTCTGAAATATTTCTTTTATTAAAAATAAAAGAGAGAGGATAAAATGACTTCCTCAAAATAAAGAAATATCAGAGATTTAATATTAAAATCAAATAAGCTTTTTATTCGGAGTTTTGTCGCTATTTTATTTGAATTAGGAAAAATATGCGTTTTTTAAAATTGCATTTTAGGCCCAAGTAAATGTTCACCTTGTTCGGCCTATTTTTAGAGGACGGGGAAAATTTATTTCGTGATTTTTGGAGTCCGTTTAGTATTTCTTTTTTTTCTTTTTCTACACGTCAGAATTATTAAAAAAAAAAGTCAAACCGACTTCGCGCCGTACCCGGCCAGGAGACCTCGGGCCGGCCTGTTTATAAGCCGCCGCCCGCACCCCGCAGCCCAACCAGCCCCGCCGCCGCCCGAAACCCTAGCCCGCCCGATCCACCGCCGCCGCTGCGAGCTCGCGCGCAGCG
>NC_057805.1:407775373-407783421 GCF_018294505.1 Triticum aestivum | reverse complement strand
CGCCCCGCCGCCCGTCGCCGCCGACCACCGCCGCCGGAGCCGCCGCGCCGCCGCCCGCCGGAGTTTGATGTAGCCGCCGGTTTAAAAAAACGATCGGTTTTATTTCGAAAACCCTAGTTTTCGTTTTTTAGATCGGTTTGGTTTATTTTTATTGGTTTAGTTATTTAGCGAATGTTCATCCGTACGTTCATTTTAACGAACGGTTTTCACCGTTTAGTCGCAGATAACGAACATTCGTTCGTTAGCCTGTTCGTTAGTTTTTATTTTTCTCAGATTTTCTGCGATTATTTTCGATCGCGATTTGTGATCCGATTTTCGTTCTAGTATAACTTTTCGCTCGTTTATCGGAATCAGGCGATTCAAGCGCCTAGAGTTTCGTCTCGAAACCCTCTTTATGTTTAGCCAACTTACACAAGTTTTCGCTACTGTAAATTTGACTTTAGTCCAGATTAGTAAACGAAGCTTGTTTCTTTCGCCGTTTGAGTTTTGTTGCTGCGTTTGATTTGATTCTTTTTGCAAACCGGAGTTCTAAAGTTGAACTTTCTGGTTAGATCGCTTATTTGAGTTTTACCCGTGCCCTTGCTTGATTGCTTATTGTATGCTTGTTTATTTGCGATAGAGTACCCGGAGTGCGAAGCGTGCTACTACGAGTGTCTAGGTTTCGCGGATCATCAGCAAGGCAAGTAACACTTTGATCATACCTCTTTACTACCCAGTTTTATTGCATTAGATCAATCCTCAAGCAATTGCATGGCTAGGATCTAATTAAATTGTGGGTTGGGAAGTAGCTGAGGTAGTACCTATTCACCTGTTTATTATCAAACCCTGGGGGTTACTTCTACGTTATGCTTATATTGCTATGCTATGCTCGTAGACGTGGTTTGGGTTTGAGAGTATTCATGACATATGTGAGATTGTTAATTAATGGTTAAACTTAAGGTGGCAACTTAAATACACATCTGGGTGGATTGAGGCACCTGGGGTATCCAGTGATTGCCTGTATTTTTGGAAATCCTCGGGTACCGTGTGATTCTCCTATGGACCGCCACCCAGGCTCAAAGGGATCATGAGATTATTCATACTAGAAACTTCCGTGTGCAGCCACAAGTTATTATGGGCTCTATCATAGTTGATTAAGTCGTGTGAACTCTTACAGTGGTAGACTAGGAGATGTAGGGGATGTAGGTGGTACTGTCTACCCATCGTAAGGTGCTAACGCTTCTGAAAGACTGTGTCTCGGTCATCCGTTTCTCAAATACCATGTAGTGCGAGAAATTCAACGGAGGAGATCGAGTCTTGTGGGGAAAAGTGTGCAAACCTCAGCAGAGTGTATAAACTAATCATGGTTAGCCGTGTCCCCGGTTATGGACATCTTGAGTATCTGGTTCTTGTTTTATCATGTTGATCTCATCACTACTTAATTAATTTGATGGGTTGTTAACGATTATTTTTAATTGGGATTGAGAGGGGGGTCTACCTTCTCAATGTTTTCAACAAACTTTGTAGTTAAATAAAATATATTCCTTTGCAGTAGGGAAAAATTGGCTTTTCGCAAAACATATTAACCATACAGCCTCCACCAGCCATATATGCATGTAGTGATAGCATTATTATGTTCATTACTCTCTTGTGTTACATTGCCAGCATATTCCATGTGCTGACCCGTTTTCGGGCTGCAACGTATCATGTTGCAGACTTTTCAGACAACGAGTAAGGAGCCTTAGGTCGTGGTCTTTCACTCAGTGATGCCGTTGGAGTTGATGGACTCACATTATCTTCCAAGCCTTCCGCTGTTATCGTATTAGATGGCCTTAAGCCATATTTATTGTAATAAGTTCTCTTTGAGACATTCGATGTAATAAGTGTGTGATTGCTACTCTGTTATAAATCCTTCAAGTACTGTGCGTGTCAGCATTACCGATCCAGGGATGACACTGATGCACAGAGATCAGACTGTTTGAGGTATGGTCGCTACAAAGATGGTATCAGAGCACACGCTAACTGTAGGACACGACCACTAAGCTAAAGCCTTAGATCACTACTCTCTTCTCATTTCTAACTCCTCTCCATTTTCTACTCTTTAGGATGGCAGATGCAAGGATCAAGTTCATGCAACCGGATGAAGACACCCCATTTGGACGCCACTTGAAGGAAGTCACTAGGTACCTGAACATCGGAATACCAAGCTTCACCGGGACTTACAACGCCACTTTACCCGAGGAGGAGCGCTGGATGATTCAAGTTCAAGTTCCAGGAAGGACATTCACGCCAGTCACTGAGCCCATAGAGTTTTCTTTCGATGCACCAACCTGGAGTCTAGGAAAGAGTATGGCAGCTCACATTACCATGGGACGCATTGGAGAAGTTTACCACAATGATCTCAAGGATACAATCTATCAGATTTGTGGGCGCCGAGATGGGCAATGGGAGATCATCAGCACCGGGAAGGATAGATCGATTGCCTCTTTCATCCAGGAGTTAAACTAGCACATTCGACGCCAGGAGAACCAGATGTGCGCAGGCATGTCGGATTTGAAGAAAGCAATGACAAGGATCATGGAACTGGAGGAAGAACTCAAGGCTACATGCGAGGATTATATGGAGGAAATCGTCGAACTAGTGGAGAAGAATGGCGACCTGACAAAGAAGCTAGAAGTTTTCATGGGAGACCCTGCGCCAGGAGGAGAAGATGACAGTTCCACTTGCCCATAGAACTACATCATCATCAACGACACTGACTCGGACCCTGACGATAGCAATGATGATTATGTTGATGAAGCTGGAGTAGATATCATGGAGTCATCGACCGAGCAATTTTTCTAGTAGACCACCATATCAGTAGTAGTATTCCACCATGTATATAGTATAGTCCGAGCAGTTTTGTAACGATAGTTCTAGACCGATTGTATGCCCTTGTTTGATTGATTGAGTGATATGTTTGTGTTTGTCTCATGTGCATATGGGTAGTGTTTTCCCTCTAGACCTCATTCTATTGTGTTTTCTCATCTTTTCTAAACCCAGCAGATGCCTCTGAGACACGACAATGGATTTGCTTTCCCACCGGAGCTCACCCAGTTGATCCAGCAGCAGAATGCATTGATGCAGATACTAGTCCAGAATCAGAACCAGGGGAACAACAACAACAACAACAACCCACCACCACCCCCACCAGTTGACCACTTAGCCCGTTTTCTTAGGCTGAATCCGCCGGTGTTCTCTAGTAGCACCGAGTCGATTGTTGCAGATGATTGGCTTCGCAAGATTGAAAGCGAGTTGACCACTGCAGGATGCACAGATGCGGAGAGAGTGCATTTTGTCGCACATTAGCTTGATGGACCCGCAGCATCTTGGTGGGAGAATTTCATAGTCACTTATCCTATTGCCACTGTGACATGGGACCAGTTCCAGCAGGCTTTTCACACTGCCCATATTTCAGCAGGAGCTATGGCCATGAAGAAGCGTGAGTTTCGCAACTTACGCCAAGGAGGGCGCAGTATTGGCCAATATGTGGATGAGTTTAGTAAGTTAGCACGTTATGCCCCAGATGACGTCGCTACAGATGCAGCTAAAAAGGAGAAGTTTTTGGAAGGACTGAATGATGAGCTGAGCATGCAGTTGATGGTGGCAAATTTCAATAATTATCAGGAGTTGGTGATAGAGCCCTCATTCTTGAAGGGAAGCAGCAGCAGATTGACAGCCGCAGAAGGAAGTATGGCCAAGGGAAGTACAATTCTGGAGCCCAGCAGAGACGCCGTTACACCCCGAATCCAGGAGGGCTTGTTCATAACCATGGAGGCCACACTCATAATGGAGGAAGTTCGCACAATCATAGTGGCCCCAAGAATGGTAATGGTAATGGAGGAAGTAGCGGACAGAACCGTTCCAACCCGGCAACACCCGCTAAGAAGGATCTAAGCCACGTGACTTGCTACAAATGCCAGAAGACCGGACATTACGCCAATGAGTGTCCTGAAGCTAAGAATGGAAACGGCAATGGAAGCTCTGGGAAGAAGCCCAACCCTTTCACTAGGGGAGAAGTGAACCACGTTAACGTGGAGGAGGTTGAAGCCCAGCCAGATGCAGTAATAGGTAAGTTTTTGGTTAAGTCATTTACTGCAGTCGTACTTTTTGATACTAGTGCATCGCATTCATACATATCAAGGGGATTCGTGGATAAGTTTAAGCTGCCAACCCAAGCCCTTAGTTCACCCATGTTAGTAACCTCGCCAGGAGCAGAGTATATGGCTAGCCTATGGTGTGATCGGTTACCATTAAGGATTGGTAACTACTTGTTCCCCTCAGACCTAATAGTATTGGAGTCACAAGGATTGGATGTGATATTAGGCATGGATTGGTTATCGAAGTATGGAGGGAACATTGACTGCGCCAGTAAGTCAATTTTGCTTACCACCCCAGAAGGAAGAAGGATCAAGTATGTATCCCGGCATGTGCCGAATAGGACTCAAGTAAATTCCTTATCAGGAGTTGTACAGGAGGAATTACCAGTGGTGAAGGATTTTCCGGATGTATTTCCAGAAGAGTTGCCAGGCATGCCACCGGATAGAGACATTGAGTTTTTGATTGAGCTTTTGCTAGGCACAGGGCCAATATCTAAGAGACCGTACAGAATGCCCGCAAAGGATTTGGAGGAAATTAAGAAGCAGATTAAGGAGTTACTGGATAAAGGTTATATACGCCCAAGTTCGTCACCTTGGGGATCACCAATACTTCTAGTGGAGAAGAAGGATGGATCGTTAAGGATGGTTGTTGATTATTGTGGATTGAATGAAGTGACGATCAAGAACAAGTACCCACTGCCGATGATCAATGATTTGTTTGACCAGCTGCAAGGAGCAAAGGTGTTTTCCAAGATCGATTTGCGATCAGGGTATCACCAGCTGAAGATTCGAGAGCAGGACATACCTAAGACAGCTTTTACAATGAGGTACGGGTTGTATGAGTATACCGTTATGTCATTTGGTCTGACTAACGCACCTGCCTATTTTATGAACATGATGAACAAAGTGTTTATGGAGTTTTTGGATAAATTCGTTGTGGTGTTCATTCATGACATTCTGGTCTACTCTAAGAACGAAGAGGAACATAAAGAGCATTTGCGTTTGGTACTTGGTAAGCTTAGAGAACATCAGTTATACGCCAAGTTCAGCAAGTGCGAGTTTTGGCTGAAGGAAGTTGGATTTCTTGGACATGTTATATCCGGGGAAGGAATAGGAGTAGACCCCACCAAAGTTATCATTGTGACAAATTGGGAGTCACCCACGTCAGTTGGAGAGATTTGGAGTTTTCTTGGACTCGCGGGATATTACCGGAGGTTCATTGAAAATTTCTCCAAGATTGCAAAGCCCATGACGGAGTTGTTGAAGAAGGACACCAAGTTCAACTGGACTGAGGAATGTGAGGCTAGTTTTCAGGAGTTGAAGAGACGCTTGGTTACATCACCAGTGTTGATTCTGCCAGATCAATGCAAAGATTATGAAGTGTATTGCGACGCTTCTCGTCAAGGACTTGGAGCCGTACTTATGCAAGAAGGAAGAGTTGTTTCATAGGCCTCACGACAGCTTAAACCCCATGAGTTAAATTATGCTACGCATGATTTGGAGTTAGCAGCCGTAGTGCATGCGTTGAAGACATGGAGACATTTTCTCATCGGAAACCATTGTGAGGTATACACGGATCACAAGAGTTTGAAGTATATCTTCACGCAGAAGGAGTTGAATCTCAGGCAGAGGAGATTGTTAGAGCTCATTAAGGATTATGATATGAGATTGCATTATCATCCCGGAAAGGCTAACGTAGTAGCCGATGCGTTGAGCCGCAAAAGTCATGTCAATACACTCATGACCGGAGAGTTACCCAACGAGTTGGCAGATGACCTTTGCGAGCTATGTTTGGAGATAGTTCCGAAAGGCTACGTAGCAGCATTGGAGATTCAGTCTACTTTGATGGCTAAGATTAGAGAAGCTCAGAAGACGGACAAGGAAATTGCCGAGATAAAGGAAAGGATGAGTAAAGGAAAGGCTAAAGGATTTCTTCAGGATGAGCACGATACCTTATGGTTCGAGGACCGCATATATGTGCCAAATGATCAGGAGATCAGGAAGTTGATTCTGCAAGAGGCCCATGATTCGCCATATTCGATTCACCCAGGAAATACCAAGATGTATCTGGATTTGAAGGATAGTTTCTGGTGGACCGGAATGAAGAAGGATATTGCAGAGTATGTAGCAGTTTGTTATGTATGTCAGAGAGTGAAGGCCGAGCATCAGAAGCCAGCAGGCTTGCTACAACCATTGCCGATACTCGAATGGAAGTGGGATAAACTAGGCATGGACTTTATCACAGGATTACCCAGGACTCGTTCAGGCTATGACTCGATATGGGTTGTAGTCGACCGTTTGATGAAAGTATCTCATTTCATCCCAGTGAAGACCACTTACACCAGTGCTAAGTTGGAAAAGATATACATGACCAGGATCGTATGTCTGTATGGAGTTCTGTGGACCATTGTATCAGATAGAGGAACCCAGTTTACCTCAAAGTTTTGGAATCAGTTGCATGAAACTTTGGGAACCAGGCTAGAGTTCAGTACAGCTTTTCACCCGCAAACGGATGGACAGACTGAAAGAGTCAATCAGATTCTGGAGGACATGTTGAGAGCTTGTGCGCTAGACTATGGATCTAGTTGGGACGACAATTTGTCGTATGCAGAGTTCTCTTACAACAACGGCTATCAAGCCAGTTTGAAGATGGCCCCTTTCGAAGCACTGTACGGAAGGAGGTGCAGAACACCGTTGTTGTGGGATGAAGTTGGAGACCGACAGTTGTTTGGACCAAATTTGATTAAAGAGTCTGAAGAGAAGGTTAAGCTGATTCGCGATAGACTCAAGGTAGCCCAGTCCAGGCAGAAGAGTTATGCAGATTCTAAACGCAAGGAGACAGTTTACGAAGTTGGAGACAGAGTGTATCTTCGTGTATCCCCACTACGAGGAGTGAAGCGCTTTGGAGTTAAGGGAAAGTTAGCACCACGTTTTGTGGGACCATACAAAGTTTTGGAACGTATGGGAGAAGTTGCTTACAAGTTGGAATTACCCGAAGGATTGTCCGGAGTTCACGATGTGTTCCACGTTTCTCAGTTGAAGAAGTGCCATGCAGAGATGGCTGATATTCCTCTGAGAGATACAGTGCCGCTGGAAGCGATATGGTTGGATAGTGACTTGACATATGAGGGGAAACCAGTCAAGATACTCGAGTTTGCCAACCGAGTTACACGCAGCAAAGTAATCAAGTTCTGCAAAGTTCAGTGGAGTCACCATACCGAAGATGAAGCCACCTGGGAACGAGAGGAAGACCTACGGAAGGATCACTCTCACCTATTTCCTAGCCAACCCAAATCTCGAGGGCGAGATTCATCTTAAGGGGGGTAGGTTTGTAACATCCCAAATTTTCAATTTGGAATGTTATACATTAGATCATCATGGCATATCATATTTTTATTGCATTTTGATTTGATCCTAGAAATTCTACGCAACTCAAGGACCCACGAAGAGAGTTGGGGATTTCATCATTTCATATTCGAGTTTTTCTCGAATTTTGAAAAGAGGATCGTTTCATTTTAATTATTTTTTCTCTAAAATATTTCTTTTATTAAAAATAGAAGAGAGAGGTTAAATGACTTCCTCAAAATAAAGAAATATTAGAGATTTAGTATTAAAATCAAATAAGATTTTTATTCGGAGTTTTGTCGCTATTTTATTTGAATTAGGATAATATGCGTTTTTCAAAATGGCATTTTAGGCCCAAATAAATGTTCACCTTGTCCGGCCTATTTTTAGAGGACGGGGAAAATTTATTTCGGGATTTTTACAGTCAGTTTAGTATTTCTTTTCTTTCTTTTTCTGCACGTCGGCATTATTTAGAAAAAAGTTAAACCGACTTCGGGCCGTACTCGGCCAGGAGACCTTTGGCTGGCCCCTTTATAAGCCGCCGCCCGCACCCCGCAGCCCAACCAGCCCCGCCGCCGCCCGATC
>NC_057805.1:407762638-407775032 GCF_018294505.1 Triticum aestivum | reverse complement strand
CGCCCCGCCGCCAGTCGCCGCCGACCACCGCCGCCGGAGCCGCCGCGCCGCCGCCCGCCGGAGTTCGAGGTAGCCGCTGGTTTTTTTTAAACCAATCGGTTTTATTTCGTAAACCCTAGTTTTCGTTTTTTTAGATCGATTCGGTTTATTTTTATTGGTTTAGTTATTTAGCGAACGTTCATCCGTACGTTCGTTTTAATGAATGGTTTTCACCGTTTAGTCGCAGATAACGAACGTTCGTTCGTTAGCCTGTTCGTCAGTTTTTCTTTTTCTCGGATTTTCCACGATTATTTTCGATCGCGATTTCTGATCCGATATTCATTCTAGTATAACTTTTCCCTCGTTGATCGGAATCAGGCGATTCAAGCGCCTAGAGTTTCGTCTCGAAACCCTCTTTCTGTTTAGCCAACTTACACAAGTTCTTTCTACTGTAAATTTGACTTTAGTCCAGATTAGTAAACGAAGCATGTTTCTTTCGCTGTTTGAGTTTTGTTGCTTCGTTTAATTTGATTTTTTTTGCAAACCGGAGTTCTTAAGTTGAACTTTCTGGTTAGATCTCTTATTTGAGCTTTACCCGTGCCCTTGCTTGATTGCTTATTGTATGCTTGTTTGTTTGCGATAGAGTACCCGGAGTGCGAAGCGTGCTACTATGAGTCTCTAGGTTTCGCGGATCATCAGCAGGGCAAGTAACACTTTGATCATACCTCTTTACTACCCAGTTTTATTGCATTAGATCAATCCTCAAACAATTGCATGGTTAGGATCTGATTAAATTGTGGGTTGGGAAGTAGCTGAGGTAGTACCTATTCACCTGTTTATTATCAAACCCTGGGAGTTACTTCTACGTTATGCTTATATTACTATGCTATGCTCGTAGACGTGGTTTGGGTTTGAGAGTATTCATGACAGATGTGAGATTGTTAATTAATGGTTAAACTTAAGGTGGCAACTTAAATACACATCGGGGTGGATTGAGGCACCTGGGGTATCCAGTGATTGCCTGGATTTTTGGAAATCCCGGGGTACCGTGTGATTCTCCTATGGACCGCCACCCAGGCTCAAAGGGATCATGAGATTATTCATACTAGAAACATCCGTGTGTAGCCACAAGCTATTATGGTCTCTAGCATAGTTGATTAAGTCGTGTGAACTCTTACAGTGGTAGACTAGCAGATGTAGGGGATGTAGGTGGTACTGTCTACCCATCGTAAGGTGCTAACGCTTCTGAAAGACTGTGTCTCGGTCATCCGTTTCTCAAACACCATGTAGTGCGAGAAATTCAACGGAGGAGATCGAGTCTTGTGGGGAAAAGTGCGCAAACCTCAGCAGAGTGTACAAACTAATCATGGTTAGCCGTGTCCCCGGTTATGGACATCTTGAGTATCTGGTTCTTGGATTATCATGTTGATCTCATCACTACTTAATTAATTTGATGGGTTGTTAATGATTATTTTTAATTGGGATTGAGAGGGGGTTTACCTTCTCAATGTTTTCAACAAACTTTGTAGTTAAATAAAATATATTCCTTTGTAGTAGGGAAAAATTGGCTTTTCGCAAAACATATTAACCATACAGCCTCCACCAGCCATATATGCATGTAGTGATAGCATTATTCTGTTCATTACTCTCTTGTGTTACATTGCCAGCATATTCCATGTGCTGACCCGTTTTCGGGCTGCAACGTATCATGTTGCAGACTTTTCAGACCACGAGTAAGGAGCCTTAGGTCGTGGTCTTTCACTTAGTGATGCCGTTGGAGTTGATGGACTCACTTTATCTTCCAAGCCTTCCGCTGTTATCGTATTAGATGGCCTTAAGCCATATTTATTGTAATAAGTTCTCTTTTGAGACATTCGATGTAATAAGTGTGTGATTGCTACTCTGTTATAAATCCTTCAAGTACTGTGCGTGTCAGCATTACCGATCCAGGGATGACACTGATGCACAGAGATCAGATTGTTTGAGGTCTGGTCGCTACAGGCCTCCTGGCGTCACCAGGAGCACGGTGACGCGCGCAGGAGCGGCTAGCTCGGGCTCTGGTCACGGTGGCGCCATGGACGGCGGCGAGGTGCTCGCGGGTTCGATAGGTAGCAGGCTACGGCGTGCAAGCAAAGGAACGAAGAGGGGGATACGGACGGTGAGCTCACGTGGATCCCGTAGAGGTGGACGGCGAGCTTGGGGAAGGCCGAACGGCGACGAATTTGACGGCGGCGATCCGCGGCACCGGCGAGGAAGACGACGTCGAGGGCAGCTCTGCAAGGCGTCCCGGCTTGCGTGAGTCGTCAGAGAGGTCGAGGACGGCAGCGCGGAGCTAATGGGCTTGTCGGAGAGGCGAGGCAGTGGCGGTGGGCGCGGCAACGGCGTGCAGCAGCGAGGGCAGCGCTCGGGCGCGGTGAGAGAGAGCGAGGGAGAGGAGGGGAAAGAGCTCGAGAGGGCGAGAGGGGGATCCAGACGGCTCCAGGGGTCGCGTGGCATCTCCAGGGCGTCGAGGGGGAAGCGGCAGGAAGCAGGAGGTGGTCGGGGAGCGTGGGCGCGCACGGCGGCCACACGCCTCTCGTCCTACTGGCGAGAGGTGGGAGATGACTGGCAGCGGCGCTGGGCTGGGCCGGCTAGGTGGGCTGCCTACTAGGCCGTCCAAGCAAGCCAGGTAAGTCTCTTTCTCTCTTTTATTTCCTGTTTTCTATTTTTCTGCAACTTTGTGGCTTTTCTAAAAATACTTGGGCATTTCCAAAAATCACCAAACTGCACATGCCCACTATTTAGAACATATCCAACATGGAACATTTCAGTTTGGGATTATTTGAACATTTAAAATATTTAGTAGCATTTAAATGTCCAAATGCAAATAGCATATGATTTAATCCATTGACCTTAAGGGGTTGTTTGGATAGCTAAATTATAGAGAACTAGTTTCCCTTAAACTTCATTTCTGGTGTAACAACCCAAAACATTGTTTGGATTATCTAACTAACTCGTGGATATAGTAAACCGAGTTTTCCAAAAGCCCAAAAAATGAGTTTATACAAAAACGACTAATAGACGTTTTTATATAAACGGGTTTTCTATACGCACCAGGAGATCAACGAAGTCCCAGGCGCAGATCGTGGTAAACTACGCCGGCCGTGACAGCAGCTTGCCGATCTCGTCCAGGCACCCAGAAGCAGGTTGTGATGCTCCATCTAGCCCAGCGCCTCCATGGCGGACATGGACTTCGGCCGGCTGCCGCCTCCATGGTGGACGTGGACTTCACAACTACCTCTGTCGTCGATATGCGGATACTTCAGCTTGTAGGTCATCGTCCCGCCTCCCTAGCATGTGCATTGTGCTCTGCTGTTACTGGCGAATCAATCCAGCGGCTAGGTGTTACATGCATGTCTGGCCTGAAAATCAATCAAGGTGATTTACTCCGTTTACTTGTGTCTTTCCATATGCGAGCTACATGTACGTGCATCTTCACGGCGGAAAGAATTCGTCACCGGAGAAACGTTCGATGGGAACCTGGACCAACGTGCATGACACCGGCTAGCGAAGCAGAGCACGATCAGGCATTATGCGCGATCACCCCGGCGGCCCCGCTGAAAACCACGAACCTCCGCCGGAGAGCTGTTTACGGTGTGGTTGTCTGCCACTATGCGTGTAGGTGCCAAGAGCGAACCGAAGCACCGCACCTCCATGAATTGTTTTCTCCCAAAACGAAGAACTCAAAATCCCGTTTTTCTACTTTCACGCCAAACAAGGTATTGTATGTACCAACCTTAACAGAATAACTAACCAAAACTGGTTTTCCTAAAATCCTCCAAAAACTCGTTTTAAGATGACCTAGAAAATTGTGAACCAATTTTGCCAGAGGTTCTAACCCTAGTTGTTTTCAGGGGGGTGCTGGGGGTTCTGTCATCCCCATTTCAACTTCTTGTGAAAAGTAAACATGATGCAACACCAGATGCTAGCACTAGGAATTACTAGAACTAGGGATGTGACATTACAACTTTCACACACGAGCCTACACATAAAACTGTGTGGGATGTACGTCCGAACGGAAACGTTTTCCCTGGATTGACTGTGTGGGATGTACATAAGAACGGAAACGTATTCCTTGGATTGACTGTGTGTGATATACATACGAACGGAAATGATTTTCTGGGATTCACCGTGTGGGATGTACATACCTAGGGAAATGATTTTCTCGGATTACCGTGTGGGATGTACATACCTACGAAAATGATTGGATTTCGATGCCTCGCCCGATTGCACACGGCCCCAGCCTGGGTCCCAAGGGGCCCTATCCCCGACGATTTCTGGGTTGTGTGGGAAGGACACCCTATCGCACACACTCACTTGGCGACGGTTCCAAATGCCATCGCGGAAAGGGGTTAAAAGCCGTTTGTTTAGGACCGACGCGTACTAGTGACAATGTTGTTCTAGGATTCTTTCCGGTGAGTTCCATTTTTTTAAGTGTGCTCTACATGGACCATGTAGGTGCCTGTTTAAACTGTCAATTCATAGTACAGTTTGCTTTATACTAATCACTTATTTTGTATTTGTGCAAACAGGGGTGCTCAGCTTGATTTCAATGGGAACTGCAGAAAATGTTCATGAATACATCAAATCATTCACTTCCACCACGAGAAAGGAGGTGCCAATATGTTCAAGGTGTTGCAACATATAAAGGAAAAATCATACAAGCTACGCGTGAATTTGGTTGATTTTGGTGGAACTGCACAAAAAGAACAGCTGGTTTATTTAGCACGAGGTGCCATGTCAATGTCCGAACTGATGGCAAACCCTGCACATTCCACAATCGTAGGCATTTGATATTTTGGAATGGGAAAACCTTGTCAAAGTTTGCTCATTGATGTATGCAAAACAACACACATTTGACATTTTGAAATGGGACAACCTTGTCAAATTTTGCTCATTGATGTTAGCAAGAAGACATGCGTTTGATATTTTCGAATGGGACGCCCTTTGCTGTCAACAGCATCGGTCTTTTTTCTTTATTGTTTAGTTGTGAAGTAAACATTGGCTCTGACATGTGAATCGCTGAGATGCATAATCGTCGACTGTTTTGAATGTCCTCTATGAATTGCCAGGCCTGTGTGTTTGATTGCAATGTACAGGAACGCTAAAAAGCAGCTCAAACTCTATGTACTCCCTCTGTTCCTTTTTACTTCGCATATTAGATTTCTTTCAAGTCAGTTGATTTTACATTGTGAATGTTCATACTTTTTTCTAAAAGATTGGTCAAAGTAGAGATACTTTGGCCGCAGACAAAACTTGTATGCAGACTAAAAAGGACCGGATGGAGTACATGTGAAACTGCTGCAAACGAGGTGATCACCCTGGGAATAATCCTAGTACGTATTGTTTTGCATTTTCATCCAATGCCAGTGATACAAGAATTCGAACTAATCAAACTAAATTCATTCATACACGGTCGGATTTCATATAAACATGCCGGATTTCATTACATTTCATACATTCTTCAACTAAAAAGGGGTACGCTGGAGGTATAATTAATTAACCGAATCTACCCACCTGTGTCCGGCTGAGCCGAACAGAAGCTTATTCTCCAGCGGACTAAGCTTCAGTGACTTAACTGCAGGTGGAGGTGCGTAACTGACATGTGGCCCAGATGCCTGCTGGGCCCACGTGTCAGTGACCCAACTGCACCAACAGTTAACTAACTGAAGCAACGTCCTTCTACAACATAGCTCTCCGACTCCACGTCGCCGCCAAGAAGCTAATCAGCCGTCAATGGTCAACCCGCCTAGCTTGGCTTCAACCGGAGGGTAGCAGCGGTGGCCTTACTTGGACCGAGCGGCGGCGACCTAGCGTGTTCTACTCTTCCTCGTTTTCTGTGTGGCGCGGTCTCGTTGGCAGCGGGGCAGGGCCTCGAAAGAGCCAGCGATGTCCTCTGTCTCGTTGCCGGCGGGGCGGCGCCTCGGTGGAGCGGGGAAAATCCTCCCCCTCGTTGCTGGCAGGGTGGGGCCTCGGCTGAGCCGGCGATGTCCTCTGCCTCGTTGTTGGCAGGGCAGGGCCTCGGCGGAGTAGGGCCTCGCCGAAGCCGGTGAGGTCCTCCGCCTCGGTGCCGGTGTGGCGAGGCCTAGGCGGAGCCGGCGGTGTCCTCTGCGTCGTTGTTGGCGCTGCGGGGCCTCGTCGACGCCAGCGGAGTGGAGACTCGTCAGAGCCGGCATTGTCCTCTGCCTCGTCCTCGGTCTCGCCAAACAACGCCTCGCCCGCTTCATCGCCCTCTTTGTAGGCGGCCGCTGAGGGAGTCCTGGAGGGTCCTCGGACAGCCGGACTATATACTTTGGCCGGACTGTTGGACTATAAAGATACAAGATTGAAGACTTCGTCCCGTGTCCGGGTGGGACTCTCCTTTGCGTGGATGGCAAGCTGGGCAATTCGGATATGTAGATCTCCTCCCTTGTAACGGACTCTGTGTAAGCCTAGCCCCCTCCGGTGTCTATATAAACCGGAGGGTTTAGTCCGTAGGACAACAACAATCATAAAGATCAATCAAGTAGGAAGTAGGGTATTACCTCCATCGAGAGGGCCCGAACCTGGGTAAACATTGTGTCCCCCGCCTACTGTTACCATTAGCCTTAGACGCATAGTTCGGGACCCCCTACCCGAGATCTGCCGGTTTTGACACCGACATTGGTGCTTTCATTGAGAGTTCCACTGTGCCGTCATGATAAGTCTTGATGGCTTGTCTTGTTTTCAAGGACAGCATTACCTCTGGGGGAGCCCTGGCTGTAGGCCAAACTCTCCGACTAGGCGGCTTCGTCATGACCGCCCGTTCGGCCGACGCGCCGACGATGACTTCTCGGGTCATCAAAAACAGCCTCCATGTCGGCTCGGGATTCACCGAGCAGATGGATCCAGTGGAGCTCTCTTCCTTCAATGAGCTCTTGGATTGCATCGCCGCCCTGGGAGTCGCTACGGACTATGATCGGATCGGGCTTAAACCCGACCAAAGGGAGATTAACTCTCCGCCGGTCACCCATCAGATAGCGGTGGTGGAGGAGCAATGCAGCGATTCTTCCTCTATTTTGAGGACAAACTATGTCCGGATTCCCGAGCTCTCCGAGCCGGATACCCGTCTACGGGAGGACATGGCCCAAGCTTCGAACCTAGAATCGGACAACGGGCCAGAAAAATTGGGCAGCATCTCGGAGCCCGAACTGCCAAGCTCGGAAACTCCTCTGCCCCTGGGTCTCAGATCGGGTCAGGGTTCGGACCTAAATCTATCCACCCACCCTCACATAAGTGATCTTTCCCACATTAGACAGGAGCCCCAAGAGACAGTACATCACTATTGGGCCAGATTCCTCCTTGTAATGAGCAAGGTCAAGGACTGTCGCGAGGAAGACGCAATTTCATTCTTTTGCAAAAATTGCACGGACAAGGGAATCCTCAACGCCATAAGTCGCCGTGACATAGCACACTTCGTAGACTTGGCGGCCATAGTACAGAAATAGTGTGCGATGGAAAGCGCCTGGAAAACCCAAACAAAATTCTAGGATCCTCCGACTCTCACTAAACCACCCGTCCGAGCTAAAAGGGTGTACTCTAGTAAGTCACCCAATCCAATTACAAAGAAACCAAAGCCCACTACTGGGCGTGGAACCGTATTGGAGGGATGGCTCAATGGGCCATGCAAAATTCACAGTACACCGGACACCATGCCAACACACAGCCTTAGAGCATGTTGGATACTCCGGCAGGTGGCCAAGAGCGGTGAGGATCTCCTCATCAACAATACCACAGAGCACCATCCCGTGGAAAATAACAATACAGTATTGACAGTCTTCGAGACTTTCGCCTCAAATAATAGGCGCAAGCGAGCACTTCGCAGCCTCGCCGAAGTCTGCCACGTTACAGCAATAAATCCATGGAACGATACGGCCATAACCTTCAATGCCAGTGACGAACCTCAATTCCGAACAGCCCGAGCACCAGCCGCTCTGGTCCTTAGTCCAATTGTGGATGGCTTCCGGCTTACTAAAGTGCTGATGGATGGTGGCAGCGGATTAAACCTCATCTACGAGGAGACTCTTAACAAAATGGAAATAGACAAGAGCCGCATTGAGCAAAGCAGCACGACCTTCAGAGGAATCATCCCTAGTCAGGAGGCATGATGTGTGGCTAGATGTGGTATTCGGCACGCCGGATAATTATAGGTCTGAAGAAATCACATTCCAAGTGGCCCCGTTCAATAGCGGATACCACGCACTTTTAGGGCGGGAGGCATTCACGATCTTCCAAGCTATACCCCATTACGGGTACATGAAGCTCAAGATGCCCGGGCCCAATGGAATCATCACTCTAGCTAGTGATCCGGACATAGCACTCCGCGCCGAAAATAAAACCGCTGCACTGGCCCTCGAGGCGTTATCCGAAGCCCTCGCGGCCGAAGAACTAACCGCGCTGCGCTCCACAGTGGACAGGGACGACGTGATACTCGACAAAAGACCCAAGTCCACCTCTTTTAAACCAGCGGACGAAATTGTCAAATTCCAGGTCCACCCAATGGACCCTACAAAAACAACATCCATCGGGGCACAGCTGAACCCCACAACAGACGCCGCACAGCGAGAGTTCTTGCGCGAGAATTGGGACATCTTCGCCTGGCATCCTTCAGACATGCCAGGAATCCCACGCAGGCTGGCCGAGCATAGCCTAAACATTCTAAAGGGATACAAACCGGTCAAGCAGACTCTTCGGCATTTCTCAGAGCCTAAGCGACAAGCCATGGGAGAGGAGCTAGCCAAGTTACTCGAGGCTGGATTCATTAGAGAAATAAAACATCCGGACTGGCTAGCAAACCTGGTAATGGTACCAAAGAAGGACAAATCCTGGCGCCTATGTGTCAATTTCTAGGAGCTTAACAAGGCTTGCCCCAAGGATCCCTTTCCCCTCCCCCGCATCGATCAAATTATCGACGCTACCGCAGGATATGACTCATTGTGTTTCCTCGACGCATACTCCGGATACCATCAAATCAAGATGGCGGAGTCCAATCAAGCCGCAACGGCATTCATCACTCCATACAGCCCCTTCTGTTTTAACACCATGCCTTTCGGGCTCAAAAATGCCGGTGCAATCTATCAATGCATGATTCAGACATGCTTGGAAACACAAATCTGCAAAACAGTAGAGGCATACTTAGACGATGTGGTCATCAAAACCAGACACGTCGAATCTTTAATAGACGACTTGAGGCTTACTTTCGACAATCTCCGAACATATGACATCAAGCTCAAACCGGAAAAATGCGTTTTCGGCGTGCCCGCCGGAAAACTCTTGGGCTTCATCATTTCCAATAGAGGAATTGAAGCAAATCCGGCTAAAATCCGAGCTCTGTCACAGTTGGCTATCCCAACAGACCTCAAGCAAATCCAGAAATTAACTGGATGCGTGGCTGCATTAAGCCACTTTATCTCCCGATTGGGAGAAAAGGCACTACCTCTTTATCGCCTTCTTCGACGTACCGAACACTTCTAGTCGACGGATGCAGCCACGGCCGGATTGGAAGAAATAAAAGCCCTCTTGGCCAACAACCCAATCTTGGCCGCACCAAATATCGGCGAACCAATGCCGTTATATATAGCGGTAACTCACCAGGTTGTAAGCGCAATGCTCGTCGTCGAACGAGAGATGGACGAACATAAGTTCCCGCTTCAAAAGCCGGTGTACTACGTATCCACTGTCCTCACCCCATGCGAATCACGGTACCCACATTATCAAAAGATAGCATACGCGGTCTTCATGGCATCCCGGAAACTACGACACTACTTTCAAGAGTGTTCAATCACGGTGGCCTCCGAAGTACCACTCAACGACAAAATAAATAACCGCGATGCCACGGGCCGGATCGCTAAATGGGCTATCGAGCTCCTCCCGTTCGACATAACATACAAACCACGGCGAGCCATTAAGTCGCAAGTACTGGCTGATTTCGTCGCCGAATGGACAGAAGTCGAACTCCCTAAAGAGTATGGCGCGTACTCCAATTGGATCATGCACTTCGACGGCTCTAAGATGCTGGCTGGTCTGGGGGCAGGCGTCGTCCTGACATCCCCCACCGGAGATACAGTCCAATACGTACTCCAAATATTATACACAGACTCCAAAATGCAGCAGAATATGAGGCCCTGTTGCATGGTCTCCGGATGGCAGTCTCCATGGGCATTCGACGCCTAGAGGTGTGTGGGGATTCGAACCTTGCAATATCTCAAATAAATGGAGACTTCGACGCCAAGGACCCAAAAATGGCGGCTCACCGCAATGTCGTCCTCAAAATGTCAGCTCGGTTCGAGGGGCTCGAATTCCACCATGTGGCCCGAGAAAACAATCAAGCGGCTGATATCCTTGCCCGCATCGGCGCTAAGCACGACCCTGTCCCACCTAATATCTTCTTAGAAAGGCTGTTCAAGCCATCCGTGGTGTGGGAAGGGGAGACCAGCAACAACAGTCCGGATCCGGCCACAACACCAGAGCCCGAACACTCTGACGTAATCGGAGGCTCCGCCACCGAAATAACACCTTCGGCCCACGTGATCATGGCTGTCATCGCCCCGTGGACAGAACCTTTCCTGGCTTACCTAAATAGGCAAGAACTCCCTGAGGACCCAAACGAGGCACGTTTCATTGTGCGGCGGTCTAAAGCCTACAAGGTCCATGAGGGAGAGCTTTATAAGAAACGCGCTACCGGAGTACTTCAAAGGTGCATCTCCGAAGAGGAAGGACGGCAACTCTTGGCAGAAATTCATGCTGGACTTGGCGGCCATCACGCCGCAGCTCGGGCCCTTGTAAGCAAGGCCTTCCGTACAGGTTTCTACTGGCCGACAGCCCGAGCAGACGCACAGGACCTCGTCCAACCAGCTTTTTGCAAACCAAAGCCATATGCCACCTACCGCTCTCCAAACAATCCCCATTACTTGGCCCTTTGCGGTCTGGGGGCTTGATATGGTCAGACCCCTTAAAGGAGGAAGCCATAAGAAAAAAAATACCTATTGGTCATGGTGGATAAATTCACCAAACGGATAGAAGCCAAACCAGTTACTACGGCCGAGTCCGGACCAGTTATAGACTTCATATCCGGGGTTGTACACCGTTATGGTGTCCCCCACAGCATCATCACCGATAACGGCTCGAACTTCACAGCTGACGAGGTAAAAACTTGGTGCGGCAACATGGGCATTATGTTAGAAATATGCCCTAGAGGCAATAATAAATTGGTTATTATTATATTTCCTTGTTCATGATAATCGTTTATTATCCATGCTAAAATTGTATTGATAGGAAACTCATATACATGTGTGGATACACAGACAACACCATGTCCCTAGTAAGCCTCTAGTTGACTGGCTCGTTGATCAATAGATGGTTACAGTTTCCTGACCATGGACATTGGATGTCGTTGATAACGGGATCACATCACTAGGAGAATGATGTGATGGACAAGACCCAATCCTAAGCCTAGCACAAGATCGTGTAGTTCGTCTGCTAAAGCTTTTCTAATGTCAAGTATCATTTCCTTAGACCATGAGATTGTGCAACTCCCGGATACCGTAGGAATGCTTTGGGTGTACCAAACATCACAACGTAACTGGGTGGCTATAAAGGTGCACTACAGGTATCTCCGAAAGTGTTTGTTGGGTTGGCACGAATCGAGACTGGGATTTGTCACTCCGTGTAAACGGAGAGGTATCTCTGGGCCCACTCGGTAGGACATCATCATAATGTGCACAACGTGACCAAGGAGTAGATCACAGGATGATGTGTTACGGAACGAGTAAAGAGACTTGCCGGTAATGAGATTGAACAAGGTATCGGGATACCGACGATCGAATCTCGGGCAAGTACTATACCGGTAGACAAAGGGAATTATATACGGGATTGATTGAATCCCCGACATCGTGGTTCATCCGATGAGATCATCGTGGAACATGTGGGAGCCAACATGGGTATCCAGATCCCGCTGTTGGTTACTGGCCGGAGAACGTCTCGGTCATGTCTGCATGGTTCCCGAACCCGTAGGGTCTACACACTTAAGGTTCGATGACGCTAGGGTTATAAGGAATAGATATACGTGGTTACCGAATGTTGTTCGGAGTCCCGGATGAGATCCCGGACATCACGAGGAGTTCCGGAATGGTCCGGAGGTAAAGATTTATATATGGGAAGTCCCGTTTTGGCCACCGGAAGAGTTTCGGGCGTCACCGGTAATGTACCGGGACCACCGGAGGGTTCCGGGGGTCCACCGGGAGGGGCCACCAACCCCGGAGGCCTGCGTGGGCCAAGTGTGGGAAGGGACCAGCCCCTAGGTGGGCTGGTGCGCCTCCCATAAGAGGCCCAAGGCGCAGGGAAGGGGGAAACCCTAGGC
>NC_057805.1:407738249-407762387 GCF_018294505.1 Triticum aestivum | reverse complement strand
TAGATGGGGGCGCAGCCCCTCCCCCTCCCCTATATATAGTGGGGGTTTTGGGGCTGCCATAGACATGAGTCTTCCTCTCTCTTTGGCGCAGCCCTACCCCTCTCCCTCCTCGTCTCTCGCAGTGCTTGGCGAAGCCCTGCTGGAGTGCCACGCTCCTCCATCACCACCATGCCGTTGTGCTGCTGCTGGACAGATTCTTCCCCAACCTCTCCCTCTCTCCTTGCTGGATCAAGGCGTGGGAGACGTCACCGGGCTGCACGTGTGTTGAACACGGAGGCGCCGTGGTTCGGCGCTTAGATCGGAATCAACCGCGATCTGAATCGCTACGAGTACGACTCCTTCATCCGCGTTCTTGCAACACTTCCGCTTAGCGATCTACAATGGTACGTAGATGCACTCCCCTTCCCCTCGGTGCTAGATTACTCCATAGATTGATCTTGGTGATGCGTAGAAAATTTTGAATTTCTGCTACATTCCCCAACAGTGGCATCATGAGCTAGGTCTATGCGTAGTTTCTATGCACGAGTAGAACACAAAGTAGTTGTGGGCGTCGATTTTGTCAATTTACTTGCCGTTACTAGTCTTATCTTGATTCGGCGGCATCGTGGGATGAAGCGGCCCGGACCGACCTTACACGTACACTTACGTGAGACAGGTTCCACCGACTGACATGCACTAGTTGCATAAGGTGGCTACCGGGTGTCTGTCTCTCCCACTTTAGTCAGATCGGATTCGATGAAAAGGGTCCTTATGAAGGGTAAATAGAAATTGGCATATCATGTTGTGGTTTTTGCGTAGGTAAGAAACGTTCTTGCTAGAATCCCATAGCAGCCACGTAAAACATGCAACAACAATTAGAGGACGTCTAACTTGTTTTTGCAGGGTATGCTATGTGATGTGATATGGCCAAAAGGATGTGATGAATGATATATGTGATGTATGAGATTGATCATGTTCTTGTAATAGGAATCACGACTTGCATGTCGATGAGTATGACAACCGGCAGGAGCCATAGGAGTTGTCTTAATTTATTGTATGACCTCGTGTCAATGAAAACGCCATGTAATTACTTTACTTTATTGCTAACCGTTAGCCATAGTAGTAGAAGTAATAGTTGGCGAGAAAACTTCATGAAGACACGATGATGGAGATCATGATGATGGAGATCATGGTGTCATGCCGGTGACGAAGGTGATCATGCCGCGCCTCGAAGATGGAGATCAAAGGCGCAAGATGATATTGGCCATATCACGTCACTTTATGATTTGCATGTGATGTTTGTCATGTTTACATCTTATTTGCTTAGAACGACGGTAGCACAAATTAGATGATCGCTCACTAAAATTTCAAGAGACGTGTTCCCCCTAACTATGCACCGTTGCGAAGGTTCGTTGTTTTGAAGCACCACGTGATGATCAGGTGTGATAGATTCTAACGTTCGAATACAACGGGTGTTGACGAGCCTAGCATGTACAGACATGGCCTCTACACATGCGAAACACTTAGGTTGACTTGACGAGCCTAGCGTGTACAGACATGGCCTCGGAACACAAGAGACCGAAAGGTCGAACATGAGTCGTATAGTAGATACAATCAACATGGAGATGTTCACCGATGATGACTAGTCCGTCTCACGCGATGATCGGACACGGCCTAGTTTGACTCGGATCATGTATCACTTAGATGACTAGAGGGATTTCTATCTGAGTGGGAGTTCATTAAATAATCAGATGAACTTAATTCATGAACATAGTCAAAAGGTCTTTGCAAATTATGTCATAGCTTACGCTTTAGTTTTACTATTTAAGATATGTTCCTAGAGAAAATTTAGTTGAAAGTTGATAGTAGCAATTATGCGGACTGGGTCCATAAACTGAGGATTGTCCTCATTGCTGCACAGAAGGCTTATGTCCTTAATGCACCGCTCGGTGTGCTGAACCTCAGCGTCGTCTGTAGATGTTGCGAAACATCTGGCATACACGTTTTGATGACTACGTGATAGTTCAGTGTGTAATGCTAACGGTTTAGAATTGTGGCACCAAAGACGTTTTGAAACGTCACAGAACATATGAGATGTTCCAAAGACTGAAATTGGGATTTCAGACTAGTGCCCACGTCAAGAGGTATGAGACCCCTGACAAGTTTCTTAAACCTGCAAACTAAGGGAGAAAAGCTCAATCGTTGAGCATGTGCTCAGATTGTCTGAGTACCACAATCGCTTGAATCGAGTGGGAGTTAATCTTCTAGGTGAGATAGTGATGGTTCTCCATAGTCACTGCCACCAAGCTATTAGAGCTTCGTGATGAACTATAACATATCAGGGATAGATATGATGATCCTTGAGCTATTCCCAATGTTTGACACCGCAAAAGTAGAAATCAAATAGGAGCATCAATTGTTGATGGTTAGTAAAACCACTAGTTTCAAGAAGGGCGAAGGCAAAAGGGATACTTCATGAAACAGCAAATCATTTGCTGCTCTAGTGAAGAATCCCAAGGTTGAACCCAAACCCGAGACTAAGTGCTTCTGTAATGAGGGGATCGGTCACTGAAGCAGAACTACCCTAGATACTTGGTAGATGAGAAGGCAGGCAAGGTCGACAGAAGTATACTGGATATACATTATATGAATGTGTACTTTACTAGTACTCCTAGCAGCACCAGGGTATTAGATACCGGTTCGGTTGCTAAGTGTTAGTAACTCGAAATAAAACCTGCGGAATAAACGGAGACTAGCTAAAGGTGAGATGACGATATGTGTTGGAAGTGTTTCCAAGGTTGATGTGATCAAGCATCGCATGCTCCCTCTACCATCGAGATTGGTGTTAAACCTAAATAATTGTTATTTGGTGTTTGCGTTGAGCATAAACATGATTGGATTATGTTTATCGCAATACGGTTATTCATTTAAGGAGAATAATGGTTACTCTGTTTATTTGAATAATACCTTCAATGGTCTTGCACCTAAAATGAATCTCGATCGCAGTGATACACATGTTCATGCCAAAAAGATATAAAATAGTGATGATAGTACCACATACTTGTGGCACTGCCATTTGAGTCATATTGGTATAGAACGCATGAAGAAGCTCCATGTAGATGGATCTTTGGACTCACTCGTTTTTGAAAAGATTGAGACATGCGAACCATGTCTATTGGTATATATGCATGAAGAAACTCCATGCAGATGGATCGTTTGGACTCACTTGTTTTTGAATCACTTGAGACATGCAAATCATACCACATGGGCAAGATGACTGAAAGGCCTCGTTTTCAGTAAGATGGAACAAGAGAGCAACTTGTTGGAAGTAATACATTTGATGTGTGCAGTCCAATGAGTGCTGAGGCACGCAGTGGATATCGATATGTTCTTACTTCACAGATGATTTGAGTAGATGCTGAGAATATTTACTTGATGAAACACAAGTCTGAATTATTGAAAGGTTCAAGTAATTTCAGAGTGAAGTTGAAGATCATCGTGACAAGAGGATAAAATGTCTATGATATGATCATAGAGATATCTGAGTTACGAGTTTGGCACACAATTAAGGCATTGTGGAAAGTGTTTCACAATTAATACCGCCTGGAACACCACAGTGTGATGGTGTGTCCGAACATCATAACTGCACCCTATTGGATATGGTGCATACCATGATGTCTCTTATCGAATTACCACTATCGTTTATGGGTTAGGCATTAGAGACAACCGCATTCACTTTAAATAGGGCACCACGCAATTCCGTTGAGACGACACCGTTTAGAGAAACCTAAGTTGTCGTTTCTTAAAAGTTTGGGGCTGCGATGCTTATGTGAAAAAGTTTCAGGCTGATAAGCTCGAACCCAAAGAGGATAAATGCGTCTTCATAGAATACCCAAAACAGTTGGGTATACCTCCTATTTCAGATCTGGAAGCAAAATTAATTGCTTCTAGAAACGGGTCCTTTCTCGAGAAAAAGTTTCTCTCGAAAGAATTTAGTGGGAGGATGGTGGAGACTTGATGAGGTTATTGAACCATAACTTCAACTAGTGTGTAGTAGGGCACAGGAAGTTTTTCCTGTGGCACCTACATCAATTGAAGTGGAAGCTTATGATAGTGATCATGAAACTTCGGATCAAGTCACTACCAAACCTCGTAGGTCGATAAGGATGCGTACTACTTTAGAGTGGTACGTAATCCTGTCTTGGAAGTCATGTTGCTAGACAACAATGAACCTACGAGCTATGGAGAAGCGATGGTGGGCCAGGATTCCGACGAATGGCTCGAGGCCATGAAATCCGAGAGAGGATCCATGTATAAAAGCAAAGTATAGACTTTGGAAGAAATACTTGATGGTCGTAAGGCTGTTGGGTGCAGATGGATTTTAAAAGGAAGACAGACAATGATGGTAAGTGTCACCATTAAGAAAGCTCGGCTTGTCGTTAAGATGTTTTCCGACAAGTTCAAGGAGTTGACTACAATGAGACTTTCTCACTCGTAGCGATGCTAAGAGTCTGTTGGAATTATATTAGCAGTTACTGCATTATTTATGAAATCTTGCAGATAGGATGTCAAAACATTGTTTCCTCGACGATTTTCTTGAGGAAAGGTTATATGTGATACAACCAGAAGGTTTTGTCAATCCTGAAAGATGCTAACAAGTATGCAAAGCTCCAGCAATCCTTCTAAGGACTGGAGTAAGCATCTCGGAGTTGGAATGTACGCTTTGATGAGATGATCAAAGATTTTGGGTTTATACAAAGTTTATGAGAAACATGTATTTCCAAAGAAGTGAGTGGGAGGACTATAGAATTTTTGATGAGTATATGTTGTTAACATATTGTTGATCAGAAATGATGTAGAATTTCTGGAAAGCATACAGGGTTATTTGAAAAGTGTTTTTTAATGGAAAACCTGGATTAAGCTACTTGAACATTGAGCATCAAGATCTATAAGGATAGATCAAAAACGCTTAATAGTACTTTCAAATGAATACATACCGTGACAAGTTTTTGAAGGAGTTCAAAATAGATCAGCAAAGAAGGAGTTCTTGGCTGTGTTACAAGGTGTGAGTATTGAGTAAGACTCAAGACATGACCACAGCAGAAGAGAGAGAAAGGACGAAGGTCGTCCCCTATGCTTTAGACGTAGGCTCTACAGTATGCTATGCTGTATACCGCACATGAAGTGTGGCTTGCCATGAGTTAGTCAAGGGGTACAATAGTGATCCGGGAATGGATCACATGACAGCGGTCGAACTTATCCTTAGTATCTAGTGGACTAAGGAAATTTTCTCGATTATGGAGGTGTAAAAGGAGTTCGTCGTAAAGGGTTACGTCGATGCAAACTTTGACACTAATCCGGATGACTCTGAGTAGTAAACCGGATTCGTATAGTAGAGCAATTATTTGGAATAGCTCCAAGTAGCGCGTGGTAGCTGCATCTACAAGATGACATAGATATTCGTAAAGCACACACGGATCTGAAAGGTTCAGACCCGTTGACTAATAACCTCTCTCACAAGAGAGATATGAACAAACCCCATGGGTGTTGGATTCATTACAATCACATGGTGATGTGAACTAGATTATTGACTCTGGTAAACTCTTGGGTATTAATCACATGGCGATGTGAACTAGGTTATTGACTCTAGTGCAAGTGGGAGACTGTTAGAAATATGCCCTACAGGCAATAATAAATTGGTTATTATTATATTTCCTTGTTCACGATAATCGTTTATTATCCATGCTAAAATTATATTGATAGGAAACTCAGATACATGTGTGGATACATAGACAACACCATGTCCCTAGTAAGCCTCTAGTTGACTGGCTCGTTGATCAATAGATGGTTACGGTTTCCTGACCATGGACATTGGATGTCGTTGATAACGGGATCACATCATTAGGAGAATGATGTGATGGACAAGACCCAATCCTAAGCCTAGCACAAGATCGTGTAGTTCGTCTGCTAAAGCTTTTCTAATGTCAAGTATCATTTCCTTAGACCATGAGATTGTGCAACTCCCGGATACCGTAGGAATGCTTTGGGTGTACCAAACGTCACAACATAACTGGGTGGCTATAAAGGTGCACTACAGGTATCTCCGAAAGTGTCTGTTGGGTTGGCACGAATCGAGACTGGGATTTGTCACTCCGTGTAAACGGAGAGGTATCTCTGGGCCCACTCGGTACGACATCATCATAATGTGCACAATGTGACCAAGGAGTTGATCACGGGATGATGTGTTACGGAACGAGTAAAGAGACTTGCCGGTAACGACATTGAACAAGGTATCGGGATACCGACGATCGAATCTCGGGCAAGTACTATACCGGTAGACAAAGGGAATTGTATACGGGATTGATTGAATCCCCGACATCGTGGTTAACCCGATGAGATCATCATGGAACATCTGGGAGCCAACATGGGTATCCAGATCCCGCTGTTAGTTATTGGCCGGAGAACGTCTCAGTCATGTCTGCATGGTTCCCGAACCCGTAGGGTCTACACACTTAAGGTTCGATGACGCTAGGGTTATAAGGAATAGATATACGTGGTTACCGTATGTTGTTCGGAGTCCCGGATGAGATCCCGGACGTCACGAGGAGTTCCGGAATGGTCCGGAGGTAAAGATTTATATATGGGAAGTCCCGTTTTGGCCACCGGAAGAGTTTCGGGCGTCACCGGTAATGTACCGGGACCACCGGAGGGTTCCGGGGGTCCACCGGGAGGGGCCACCAACCCCGGAGGCCTGCGTGGGCCAAGTGTGGGAAGGGACCAGCCCCTAGGTGGGCTGGTGCGCCTCCCATAAGAGGCCCAAGGCGCAGGGAAGGGGGAAACCCTAGGCCCATATGGGCCTAAGGCCCACCTAGGGTGCGCCCCCCCTCTCTCCCCCTCTGGCCGCCCCCCTATATGCATCTAGGGCTGGCCGCATCCCTTGGGGGGAACCCTAGATGGGGGCGCAGCCCCTCCCCCTCCCCTATATATAGTGGGGGTTTTGGGGCTGCCATAGACATGAGTCTTCCTCTCTCTTTGGCGCAGCCCTACCCCTCTCCCTCCTCGTCTCTCGCAGTGCTTGGCGAAGCCCTGCTGGAGTGCCACGCTCCTCCATCACCACCATGCCGTTGTGCTGCTGCTGGACGGAGTCTTCCCCAACCTCTCCCTCTCTCCTTGCTGGATCAAGGCGTGGGAGACGTCACCGGGCTACATGTGTGTTGAACGCGGAGGCGCCGTGGTTCGGCGCTTAGATCGGAATCAACCGCGATCTGAATCGCTACGAGTACGACTCCTTCATCCGCGTTCTTGCAATGCTTCCGCTTAGCGATCTACAATGGTACGTAGATGCACTCCCCTTCCCCTTGCTGCTAGATTACTCCATAGATTGATCTTGGTGATGCGTAGAAAATTTTTAATTTCTGCTACGTTCCCCAACACATTAAGCTCGATTATGCCTCCGTCTATCACCCCCAAACAAACGGTCAAGTCGAACGAGCAAATAGTCTTATTATGAGCGGCATTAAACCCAGATTAGTGCGATCCTTGAAGGAATCAAATACGCACTGGGTTGAGGAGCTCGACTCCGTACTATGGGGGCTGCGGACCACGCCGAATCGCACTACCGGATACACACCTTTTTTACGGTGTACGGCGCAGAGGCGGTACTGCCCTGCGATATCATTCATGACTCACCTCAAGTGCGCATGTACGAAGAGAAAGAAGCTGAGCTTGATCGGCAGGACAGTTCGGACGCCCTAGAGGAGGAGCGTGACGTGGCAAAAGCCCGCTTCGCATTCTATCAGCAACAGGCTCGACGGTATCAAAGCATAGAAGTACGGGCCAAAACTTATAACGTTGGCGAACTCGTTCTACGCCTACCAGACAAGAAAAAGGACAAGCTCAAGCCGAAATGGGAAGGTCCCTTCGTTATTGACAAAGTTCTAACTGGTGGAGCGTACCGTCTGCGGGATGCATCGGATAATTGACTCGAGCCAAACCCATGGAACAGGGCCAGACTCCAAAGGTTCTACGCCTAGTGCCGGACTCTGTGTTCGTCTCCTTACCTTCGTCCCTTTTTATATATATATCTGCTATCTGTCTTTCTTTCTTTCTTTCTTCCCTTTTTCTTCACGGCCTTAAAAGGTTAAAATGTGTCTTGACTACACAATCTTGATGCGCCAGGCGTGCTCATTATACCTGGGGGCTTCTTATACAGAAGCTTAATATAATTATGTTCCGGGCTCTATGCCCCCTGCACATGTGTTACTTTTCCACATGTACCTTTTCTTTGCCATTATATGCATCGATATGACTTAAGTTTTGGCCAAGCTGGGTTGCCTGGCTCTTGTGTTTATTCCCTACGTTCCCGTTAATTCGGCTAGGGCATAAGGGGAGCACCTCTGCGATTGTTACTACCGGGTCATACGAATGTGTACCTCAGACTGGGTGAAGCCGAAAGCTAGCGTTCTTAAGGGAATATTCGGTCGATGAACAAAAGATGACTTTTACTTATTGCAATACATGCCCCCAGATGTTTATATCCTGCGTCTCTTTTCGCAGTTCGGACATGCACATTAATGCATGCGTACCCAGGGAAAGGAACCCTTAACGGAACTATTCTCCCTGGAAGATGTTTCTTACTATCCATGTAATATAACATAGCTAGTTGGGTACTTGTCTGTTCAAGCACTTATGACCCCTAAGCCTGGTTTCCACGCGTACCCTGGTTTTTACATAACTGAGAGGGTATGCGGATACACTCCGGACTGTCAGGTCCGGAGGTCGAAGCGAAAAGGTCCGCCATGACAAATGATTTATAATCCGGCTAGGGACAACATATGTCCTTTGAAGTACACAGTCACTTCGACTGACTAAATTCTTCTTCTATACCAACCAATAGGCTGTCTAGCCTACAATCCTGTTGGGAATACTTTGCAGCTAATTTTACCTGGTCATGCACCAAACTGACGGGGATCTCTTTCCCATCAGACCCCATAGGTCCGACCTCGGCCATGTGGTTCGGGTCAGCCTTGGTATATCGAGTCTTCACCATGGCCCAGGCTTCCCTTGCACCTTGTCGGCAGGCAGATATCTTCCATAATCGGAAGCGCCGCCGTGCTCCCTTGAGCATCTCTACGAGCTCCCCCATGCCTCCTGGCAGGGAGGCGGATGGCAACAAGGCCTAGGCAATGCCTTGCATCACCTGCCGAACTTGTTCGTGCAGTTGTGAGAGCTCTGGCAGAAGATCACCCGCAGACCCGGCCATCTCCTCTCCGGGACGACCCGTCAGCATACCTACAGATATAACTCTGTTAGCCGGTTTCTTCGCCGAACTCTATAAAAGTTCGTTCAAGCACTTACTAAAAATGCCGCGTCGAAGCTCCTTATTCTCCTTTACGGAGTCAGCTAGCTGGGCCCGAACATCTTTCAGTTCAACACCCAGCCGGGTATTGGCATCTTGGAGATTGTTTTTCTCCCGCCTAACCCGCGTAAGCACGCGCTCGCCAGCCTCTAGCTGTCGTTGAGCATGTTGCTCATCCCCTCGCACGACCTTCGGATTCACTCCGGGATCATCTGCAGAATCTATTGTTAGATTTGCATGGATGTCAAATACTAACTGGTATATGTCATTCTTTTCGATAGGAACAAGTGTTACCAAACGGGGCCTTCTTGGACTCCTTCATTGCGGCAACTGGGGCCCGTAGCTGGGCTTTGCACTCCTCCAGCTCTTGAGACAACTGGGTATTCTTTTCCGTAAGAACCTACGCAAATAATTATCCTTAAATCAGTTGTGCCAACTGTTTCAAGTCTCAGGGGCTACTGCTATACATAATTATCAGATTTTCTTACCCGTATATCCTTTACATACTGGTCCGTGGCTCTGGCAAGACCATTTTGAGCAGCTCGGATGTACGCGTCTCCTGAGTTGAAGGCGTCGAATGCCTCTTCAGAGAAACCAGGGTCGCGGAGTACGGCCCGGCGACGCCGGTGATTCATGGCACTCTCCACTTTGGAATGCGTAGCGGACAGCCTATCCGCATCTTCTGTAGGAGGAGCATCCGGTGCTTTCCCCACGTTAGCATCTACCTCTAAGTCCGGCTCTGGAGCCTGGCTGGTGGAGGCGTGGCCGGCAGGCTCTCCGGATACGGTCCGGCGAGCATTTTTCTGCTAGGAACCATGGATGTTATTATATTTTAAAGACGACAACCACGGAGTAGGGTTATTTTCCATACCTCTGCGATGGCGTCTCAGTCCTGACCGCCTTCCTTTTAAGCCTACCCGGCTTCGGTGCCCCTTGTTGGTGAGTCACCGCGGGTTCGGCATGGCGTCCCGAGGGCCTTCCCTGTAAGACACCATATGTGTGCGGTGGGTGAAGTGCCAAAAAAGGAATCCTTCTCGGAAGTTGGGACTCCGGTTTTACTTACATGCGATGCAGGGAGCAGTCTAGGATAATCGGCTATGATGGCCACCAAGGCACCGTCGCAGCTTAACTGATAGAATGTCCTGTCGATAAGCTCCACAAATATGTCCGGATCTTCTTCGTGTCCGGCGTCGAGGGCCCGGTCAGGGTCCTCTTGCTGTGGAGACGGGCTGTGGACCTCCCTCACACCTTTTCGCAGTTCCTGCTATGAAATAGCAAGGTAAATATTTATGACGAAGAATGCGGGAAGGTCTGGAGTAAAAAGTGGCAGCTCACCCAGTTTGGGGGGTTGTACATGGAGAATCCATCCCGTGGCTTAATGCAGATGAACTCCTCTTCCTCTCCTTTATATAAATCAGACAGTATTTTCACTAGAGCAGCGGCGGAGTCCGGACCTTTACGGCCGCAGCGGGTAGCATCGTCTTCTCCATTGAAGTGCCACATGGGTTGTCCCCGATATTGAAGTGGCTGCACCCCCCGCATTATACATATTGACATAACCTCAATTATTTTCAGTCCTGATTTGGCCAGCGTTTTTATCCGGCCCATCAGGTAAAGGACCTCTCTGTTATCTTCCTCCTGGGGGCTCCGAGGGCGCCAGCTGCAGCGTTTCTTCAAAGGGGCGTTATTAAACTCAGGAAGGCCCATCCGAATATGGTCCGGAAGGGGGACGTCCTCCATATAAAACCACTCCGAAGGCCAGTCTTCGGATGTCTTCTTCGGGGTACCGGACAGGTATCCGGTCCCGGCGATGCGCCATATTTTGGCTCCGCCCACTTGATATATTGACCCCTCCTGTGTACGGGGTACGAGGCAGAATAGCCTCTTCCATAGCTCGAAATGAGATTCGCAGCCCAGAAACAGCTCGCAAAAGGCGACGTAGCCAGCGATGTGTAATATGGAGGCGGGAGTAAAGTTATGCAGCTGGAGGCCTTAGAACTCCAGGAGCCCACGGAGGAACGGATGGATTGGAAATCTGAGTCCCCTTAATAAGTAAGGGACAAGGCATACCCGCTCCCCCATGGATGGGTTGGGAAAGTTCTCCGCTTGCTCCCCGCCATTGTAAGTGGCTAGTCCGGCTCGGACGGGGACCATATACGCAGGTGGGAGAAACCCTTGGATCTGTAACTCTACTAATTGGCTGTGGGGGACGGAACATTTCTCCCAATTGCCTGGCTTAGTGCTACGGGAGCGAGGGGAGGAGCGGCGATGGCCGGCCATGATGGGATGGACTTTTCCGGGCGCGCTCCGATGGATACTCACTGTGGGAGGATGGTGTGATCTGGATCTGAGGATCCCCGACTCTTTAAATAGACGATTTACTCACATGGTTAGGGTGGCAAATGTAAAAATCCCCGACTTCTCGCATTCGCTCGACACGTGGAAGATAACCATTATTAGGCGCAGAAGCCGAGGAGTGCAACATTCATGGGAAGCCGGACACTACTCGACAGGTACTCAGGATTTGGAGAAGAACCCGCCTTGCAATGCCGAAGACAATCTGCACGGCCGACTCATCGTCATTGAAGCCTCGTTCAGGGGCTACTGAGGGAGTCCTGGATTAGGGGGTCCTCGGACAGCAGACTATATACTTTGGCCGGACTGTTGGACTATGAATATACAAGATTGAAGACTTCGTCCCGTGTCTGGGTGGGACTCTCCTTTGCGTGGAAGGCAAGCTTTGGTAATTCGGATATGTATATCTCCTCCCCTGTAACCGAATCTGTGTAACCCTAGCCCCCTCCGGTGTCTATATAAACCGGAGGTTTAGTCCGTAGGACAACAACAATCATAATCATAGGCTAGCTTCTAGGGTTTAGCCTCTATGATCTTGTGGTAGATCAACTCTTGTAATACTCATATCATCAAGATCAATCAAGTAGGAAGTAGGGTATTACCTCCATCGAGAGGGCCCGAACCTGGGTAAACATTGTGTCCCCCGCCTCCTGTTACCATTAGCCTTAGACGCACAGTTCGGGACCCCCTACCCGAGATCCGCAGGTTTTGACACCGACAGCCGCAGCCTCCGCCACCCGCATGCGGTACTACCAGCGCTCGAGGCGGCCCTCGCGGGCAGAGCGGTATGAGTCGAGCAGCGCCTCCTGCTCTGCCCGCTCCGTGGCGATCTGCTCCTCCGCCTGCAGGTGCTCCTGGAGGAGATGGTGGTTGTAGGCGGCGTCGGCCTGCGCCTCCTGAAACTGCTCCTGATGCTTCTGCCTCACCGTGTCCATGTATTGGGCACGGGCCTCGCCGATGGTCATGGTGCAATGCACCGGCGAGGATGGCGCGGAGGAGGGGGTTGGCGCCTGATCGTCGACTACCATGTTATCCATTGGGACGTCGTTGTCCTCCGGCTGCCTGCCGGCCAGCCAGTCGGCAGCAATGGCTACCATCTCCTTGGGGTCCGTCGTCTGCCCGTCCTGAAAAGCGCTGGAGCGCGAGGAAGCCATGGTGGGCAGTAGTGGTGTGGACAGGAGAAACGGAACGAAGGCGGATGACTACGGCTATGGTCGACGCAGCAGTTTATATAGCAATGGTGGGCGGCGGAGGGACGGATGTATGGCGCCGGAGTAGCCGCCTCGGCAACCGTGTATCATTAATGTGGGCGGCAGACAGACGGACGGACGACACTTGAGTCGTTTGAAGGTGGAGCAATCGCCTACACCGGGAAGCGGGGGGCGCTGACCGTTTCGGGCGGAAAGGGCGTGCGGGCGAGGGAGGCGGTCTGGGTGGGCCACTGATACATCTCCAACGTATCTATAATTTATGAAGTATTCATGCTATTATATTATCCTTCTAGGATGTTTTATATGCATTTATATGCTATTTTATATGATTTTTGGGAGTAACCTATTAACCTAGAGCCCAGTGCCAGTTTCTGTTTTTCCTTGTTTTTGAGTATCGCAGAAAAGGAAAACCAAACGGAGTCCAATTGACCTGAAACTTGACGGAGATTATTTTTGGACTAGAAGAAGCCCACAGGGCATCGGAGATGGACCAAAAGAGTCCCGAGGCACCCACGAGGGTGGGGGCGCGCCCTACCCCCCTGGGCGCGCCCCCCTACCTCGTGGCCGCCTCGGAGACCCCCCCCTGACTTGTTCCCGATGCCAAAACCTCTTATATATACAGAAACCCCTAGAACATAACCTAGATCGGGAGTTCCGGCACCGCAAGCCTCTATAGCCACCGAAAACCAATTAGGACCCTGTTCCGGCACCCTGCCGGAGGGGGGATCCCTCACCGGTGGCCATCTTCACCATCCCGGCGCTCTCCATGACGAGGAGGGAGTAGTTCACCCTTGGGGCTGAGGGTATCTACCAGTAGCTATGTGTTTGATCTCTCTCTCTCTCTCATGTTCTTGAGATGGTACGATCTTGATGTATCGCGAGCTTTGCTATTATAGTTGGATCTTATGATGTTTCTCGCCCTCTACTCTCTTGTAATGGATTGAGTTTTCCCTTTGAAGTTATCTTATCGGATTGAGTCTTTAAGGATTTGAGAACAATTTATGTATGTCTTACATGTGCTTATCTGTGGTGACAATGGGATATTCACGTGATCTACTTGATGTATGTTTTGGTGATCAACTTGCGGGTTCCGTAACATTGTGAACTTATGCATAGGGGTTGGCACACGTTTTCGTCTTGACTCTCCAGTAGAAACTTTGGGGCACTCTTTGAAGTTCTTTGTGTTGATTTGAATAGATGAATCTGAGATTGTGTGATGCATATCGTATAATCATACCCACGGATACTTGAGGTGACATTGGAGTATCTAGGTGACATTAGGGTTTTGGTTGATATGTGTCTTAAGGTGTTATTCTAGTACGAACTCTATGATAGATCGAACGGAAAGAATAGCTTGATGTTATTTTACTACGGACTCTTGAATAGATCGATCAGAAAGGATAACTTTGAGGTGGTTTCGTACCCTACCATAATCTCTTCGTTTGTTCTCATCTATTAGTGACTTTGGAGTGACTCTTTGTTGCATGTTGAGGGATAGTTATATGATCCAATTATGTTATTATTGTTGAGAGAACTTGCACTAGTGAAAGTATGAACCCTAGGCCTTGTTTCCTAGCATTGCAATACCGTTTGTGCTCACTTTTATCAATAGTTACCTTGCTGTTTTTATATTTTCAATTACAAAAACTTATATCTACCATCCATATTGCACTTGTATCAACATCTCTTCGCCGAACTAGTGCACCTATACAATTTACCATTGTATTGGGTGTGTTGGGGACACAAGAGACTCTTTGTTATTTGGTTGTAGGGTTGCTTGAGAGAGACCATCTTCATCCTACGCCTCCCACAGATTGATAAACCTTAGGTCATCCACTTGAGCGAAATTTGCTACTGTCCTACAAACCTCTGCACTTGGAGGCCCAACAACGTCTACAAGAAGAAGGTTGCGTACTAGACATCAGCCACGGCAGTCAGACTTGTGCTTGGCAGCGGGTGGGTCCAGCAGCCGGACATGCTGGCTCGTCAGCGAGCTCGCCGAGCTGAGCATCGACAATCAGACGACGGACGTAGCTTCCGACTAGGAGTCGGGGCCACTTTCCAAGCCGGTTCATGCCGTGTTCACCATAGAGCAGGTGCGGCCGCACTTCGAAGC
Organism: Triticum aestivum; assembly: GCF_018294505.1. Classification (NCBI taxonomy): domain Eukaryota; kingdom Viridiplantae; phylum Streptophyta; class Magnoliopsida; order Poales; family Poaceae; genus Triticum; species Triticum aestivum. Next base: position 407,747,368 of record NC_057805.1, on the reverse strand, counting down.
CCTGATGGAGGAAGAGCTACCAGCGCAGGAGGACATGTGCTGCAACCTCCGTCTCCTCAACGAGCACAGGTGAACAAGCGAACGACAATGCCGTCGCGGACATGTGGCCCTATGATCCTGGCTTCCCGAATGAGCAGCGGGCGCCATATCAGACCATCCGTAGGGCCCGCGAGACCCTCTCCGTCGTCCTTCGAGTTGTTGCGCTCGCCGTGGCGTCGCCGTCTCGCGTTGTCAACATGGTCAATGGACATGAGGAATGAGGAGATGACTTTACTTGGAGAGGATGACAGTGGGGACCCACCAGGGCCATAGCCGCACATACACAAGTGCCTCCTTATTATATACAACTATAATTTTTTTGCTTCCTCCTGGTTTCCTAACATCATGGTCCCACACCATTGTCAACCTATGTAGTCAATAAACAAGAGAATTGCACAAGGAGCGGCCGACAGCTGGGACCAAGCAGCTCGAGCGGTATTTGAGTTTTTGATGTGTGAGCACTGCAGAGTTTTTCTTGAGCGATGTTTTCGTTGTTGTTCAGAGGAGAGCAGGGTATTAACTGGGCGGGCTATGGCCCGTCTAGCCCAGGCCAGATATCCAACCCAGATATTAATTTTTTTCAAGCTGAAAATGGCTAGCCCAGCTATACTTTTTTTTGAGGAACACCCAGGCAAGGTCAACTTGTTATTCTCCACCCCGCTGGGCTGCAAATCTTTCCAACGAGGGATGCATTAGGCTTAACAAGAAAATGGGCTTTAAGAAATAATAAATGGGATGTAATTATAAAAACTGGGCAGTAACTATAAAAAATGCACCAAACACGTAATTAGTTTATAAATTTTTTTGGATTTTGAAAATTTTAACTTCATTAGTTGTTGTGCGCGCAATGTTTCGTTAGATTTTTACGGAATACAAATTTATATTGAAATTGTATTTAATTTGACTAGAAATTTTGGGATAAAAATATTTTGGATCCCATCAAAATGTGGGAAATTTTATTGAATTCTGTTTTGAACGGTTGGTTAAAATTATTAATCGTTGTCCTAGCTAGAAATGGGTTGTACTTTTAACAAACTATAAATGGGCTATAGTAAATTCCATTAGAATTCAAAAATGGGTTGTACGTTCTTACAAATCACAAATGGGCTATAAGTTCTCTGCCACACACTTATGGGCCTACTAAGTTGACACGTCCCCGAAAAAAAAGTAAGTTGACGCGTATGAAAGGCTTTGTCAACTTATAGTCAACACACGGTTCTAGCAGCAGTGGTCGTTGGATGTCCATCCAACGGATGTCGTGCTTCTTCTTCAATCTCGGATATTCTAGCTTCAGCCGCCCAAAAAATTGTTGGAAATATGCCCTAGAGGCAATAATAAAATGGTAATTATTATATTTCCTTGTTCATGATAATTGTCTATTGTTCATGCTATAATCGTAATACATGTGTGAATACATAGACCACAACATGTCCCTAGTGAGCCTCTAGTTGACTAGCTCGTTGATCAATAGATTGTTACGGTTTCCTGACCATGGACATTGGATGTCGTTGATAACGGGACCACATCATTAGGAGAATGATGTGATGGACAAGACCCAATCCTAAGCATAGCACAAGATCGTGTAGTTCATCTGCTAAAGCTTTTCTAATGTCAAGTATCATTTCCTTAGACCATGAGATTGTGCAACTCCCGGATATCGTAGGAATGCTTTGGGTGTGCCAAACGTCACAACGTAACTGGGTGGCTATAAAGGTACACTACGGGTATCCCCGAAAGTATCTCTTGGGTTGGAACGAATCAAGACTGGGATTTGTCACTCCGTATGACGGAGAGGTATCTCTGGGCCCACTCGGTAAGACATCATCATAATGAGCTCAATGTGACTAAGGGGTTGGTCACGGGATGATGTGTTACGGAACGAGTAAAGAGACTTGTCGTAACGAGATTGAACAAGGTATCGGTATACCGACGATCGAATCTCGGGCAAGTTCTATAACGGTAGACAAAGGGAATCGTATACGGGATTGATTGAATCCTTGACATCGTGGTTCATCCGATGAGATCATCGTGGAACATGTGGGAGCCAACATGCGTATCCAGATCCCGCTGTTGGTTATTGGCCGGAGAGATGTCTCGGTCATGTCTACATAGTTCTCGAAGTCGTAGGGTCTACGCACTTAAGGTTCGATGACGCAAGGGTTATAGGGAATAGATGTACGTGGTTACCGAATGTTGTTCGGAGTCCCGGATGAGATCCCGGACGTAACGAGGAGTTCCGAAATGGTCCGGAGGTAAAGATTTATATAGGGGAAGTACCGTTTTGGACAACGGAAGTGTTCTGGGCGTTATCGGTAACGTACCGGGACCACCGAAAGGGTTCGGGGGTCCACCGGGAGGGGCTACCAGCCCCGGAGGCCTGCGTGGGCCAAGTGTGGGAAGGAACCAGCCCCTAGGTGGGCTGGTGTGCCTCCCACAAGAGGCCCAAGGCGCAGGGAAGGGGAGAAAGGGGAAACCCTAGGCTCAGATGGGCCTAAGGCCCACCTAGGGTGTGCCCCCCTCTCTCCCCCTCTGGCCGCCCCCCTATATGCATCTAGGGCTGGCCGCCACCCCTAGGGGGGAACCCTAGATGGGGGCGCAGCCCCTCCCCTCCCCCTATATATGGTGGGGGTTTTGGGGCTGCCAGAGACACGAGTCTCCCTCTCTCTTGGCGCAGCCCTACCCCTCTCCCTCCTCGTCTATCGCAGTGCGTGGCGAAGCCCTGCTGGAGTGCCACGCTCCTCCATCACCACCATGCCGTTGTGCTGCTGCTGGACAGAGTCTTCCCCAACCTCTCCCTCTCTCCTTGCTGGATCAAGGCGCGGGAGACGTCACCGGGCTGCACGTGTGTTGAACGCGGAGGCACCGTTGTTCGGTGCTAAGATCGGAATCGGCCGCGATCTGAATCGCCTCGTGTACGACTCCACCGACCGCGTTCTTGCAACGCTTCCGCATCACGATCTTCAAAGGTATGAAGATGCACTCCCCTCTCGTTGCTAGTAAACTCCATAGACTGATCTTGGTGATGCGTAGAAAATTTTTAATTTCTGCAACGATCCCCTACAGTGGCATCATGAGCTAGGTCAATGCGTAGTTTCTATGCACGAGTAGAACACAAGTTGTTGTGGGCGTCGATTTTGTCAATTTACTTGCCTTTAATAGTCTTATCTTGATTCGGCAGCATCATGGGATGAAGCAGCCCGGACCGACCTTACACGTACGCTTACGTGAGAAAGGTTCCACCGACTGACATGCACTAGTTGCATAAGGTGGCTAGCGGGTGTCTGTCTCTCCCACTTTAGTCGGATCGGATTCGATGAAAAGGGTCCTTATGAAGGGTAAATAGAAATTGGCATATCACGTTGTGGTTTTGGCGTAGGTAAGAAACGTTCTTGCTAGAAACCTATAGCACCCACGTAAAAAAATTGCGACAACAATTAGAGGGCGTCTAACTTGTTCTTGCAGCATATGTCGTGTGATGTGATATGGCCAAAAGGATGTGATGAATGATATATGTGATGTATGAGATTGATCATGTTCTTGTAATAGGAATCACGACTTGCATGTCGATGAGTATGACAATCGGCAGGAGCCATAGGAGTTGTCTTAATTTATTTATGACCTGCGTGTCAACATAAACGTCATGTAATTACTTTACTTTATTGCTAAACCGTTAGCCATAGTAGTAGAAGTAATAGTTGGCGAGACAAATTTATGAAGACACGATGATGGAGATCATGGTGTCATGCCGGTGACGATGATGATCATGGCGCCCCGAAGATGAAGATCAAAAGGAGCAAAATGATATTGGCCATATCATGTCACTATTTGATTGCATGTGATGTTTATCATGTTTTACATCTTATTTGCTTGGAACGAGGGTAGCTTAAATAAGATGATCCCTCGCAATAATTTCAAGAAAGTGTTCCCCCTAACTATGCACCGTTGCAAAGGTTCGTTGTTTCGAAGCACCACATGATGATCGGGTGTGATAGATTCTAACGTTCAAATACAACGGGTGTAAGCCATATTTACACACACAATACACTTAGGTTGACTTGACGAGCCTAGCATGTACAGACATGGCCTCGAAACACGAAAGAACGAAAGGTCGAACATGAGTCGTATAGAAGATACGATCAACATGAAGATGTTCACCGATGATGACTAGTCCGTCTCACGTGATGATCGGACACGGCCTAGTTGACTCGGATCATGTATCACTTAGATGACTAGAGGGATGTCAATCTGAGTGGGAGTTCATTAAATAATTTGATTAGATGAACTTAATTTTCATGAACATAGTCTAAAACTTTGCAATATGTCTTGTAGATCAAATGGCCCACACTAATGTTGCCCTCAACTTCAACGCATTCCTAGAGAAAACCAAGCTAAAAGATGATGGTAGCAACTACACAGACTGGGTCCATAACCCGAGGATCATCCTCATAGCTGCTAAGAAAGCATATGTCCTTGAAGCACCGCTAGGTGACTTACATGTTTTCCCAGCAACTCAAGACGTTATGAACACCTGGTAGTCGCGTAGTGATGATTACTCCCTGGTTCAGTGCGTCATGCTTTACAGCTTAGAACCGGGGCTCCAAAAGCGTTTTGAGCAACACGGAGCATATGAGATGTTCCAAGAGCTGAAAATGGTTTTCCAAGCTCATGCCCGAGTCGAGAGATATGAAGTCTTCGACAAGTTCTATAGTTGTAAGATGGAGGAGAACAGTTCTGTCAGCGAGCACATACTCAAAATGTCTGGGTTGCACAACCGATTGTCTCAGCTGGGAGTCAATCTCCCGGATGACGCGGTCGTTGACAGAATCCTTCAGTCGCTTCCACCTAGCTACAAGAGCTTTGTGATGAACTTCAATATGCAGGGGATGGAAAAGACCATTCCTGAGGTGTATTCAATGCTAAAATCAGCGGAGGTGGAGATCAAAAGGAACATCAAGTGTTGATGGTGAATAAAACCACTAAGTTCAAGAAAGGCAAGGGTAAAAAGAACTTCAAGAAGGATGGCAAGGGAGTTGTCGCGCCTGGTAAGCAAGCTGCTGGGTAGAAGCCAAAGAATGGACCCAAGCTTGAGACTGAGTGCTTTTATTGCAAGGGAAACGGTCACTGGAAGCGGAACTGCCCCAAGTACTTAGCGGATAAGAAGGCCGGCAACACCAAAGGTATATGTGATATACATGTTATTGATGTGTACCTAACCATCGCTCGTAGTAGCTCCTGGGTATTTGATACCGGTGTGGTTGCTCATATTTGTAAGTCAAAACAGGAGCTGCGGAATAAGCGGAGACTGGCGAAGGACGAGGTGACGATGCGCGTCGGGAATGGTTCCAAGGTCGATGTGATCGCCGTCGGCACGCTACCTCTACATTTACCTACGGGGTTAGTTTTAAACCTCAATAATTGTTATTTAGTGCCAGCTTTGAGCATGAACATTGTATCTGGATCTCGCTTAATGCGAGATGGCTACTCATTTAAATCTGAGAATAATGGTTGTTCTATTTATATGAGAGATATGTTTTATGGTCATGCCCCGTTGGTCAATGGTTTATTCTTATTTAATCTCGAACGTGATGTTACACATATTCATAGTGTGAATGCCAAAAGATGTAAGGTTGATAATGATAGTCCCACATACTTGTGGCACTGCCGCCTTGGTCACATTGGTGTCAAACGCATGAATAAACTCCATGCAGATGGACTTTTGGAGTCTCTTGGTTATGAATCATTTGACACGTGCGAACCATGCCTCATGGGAAAAATGACCAAGACTCCGTTCTCCGGAACAATGGAGCGAGCAACCAACTTATTGGAAATCATACATACTAATGTGTGCGGTCCAATGAGCGTTGAGGCTCGCGGTGGTTATCGTTATGTTCTCACCCTCACTAATGACTTAAGTAGATATGGGTATGTCTACTTAATGAAACACAAGTCTGAGACCTTTGAAAAGTTCAAGGAATTTCAGAGTGAGGTTGAGAATCAACGTGATAGGAAAATAAAGTTCTTACGATCAGATCGTGGGGGAGAATATTTGAGTCACGAATTTGGCACGCACTTAAGGAAAGGTGGAATTGTTTCACAACTCACGCCGCCTGGAACACCTCAGCGTAATGGTGTGTCCAAACGTCGTAATCACACTCTGTTGGACATGGTGTGATCTATGATGTCTCTTACCGACCTACCGCTATCATTTTGGGGATAGGCTTTAGAGACTGCCGCATTCACTTTAAATAGGGCTCCATCGAAATCCGTTGAGATGACACCGTATGAATTATGGTTTGGGAAGAAACCTAAGCTGGCATTTCTAAAAGTTTGGGGATGCGATGCTTATGTCAAGAAACTTCAACCTGAAAAGCTCGAACCCAAGTCTGAAAAATGCGTCTTCATAGGATACCCTAAGGAAACTATTGGGTATACCTTCTACCTCAGATCCGAAGGCAAGATCTTTGTTGCCAAGAATGGATCCTTTTTGGAGAAAGAGTTTCTCTCGAAAGAAGTAAGTGGGAGGAAAGTGGAACTTGATGAAGTACTGCCTCTTGAACTGGAAAGTAGTGCAGCTCAAGAAAATGTTTCTGTGGTGCCTGCATCGACTAGAGAGGAAGTTAATGATGATGATCAAGGAACTTCGGATCAAGTTACTACTGAACTTCGTAGGTCCACAAGGACACGTTCCGCACCAGAGTGGTACGGCAACCCTGTCCTGGAAATCATGTTGTTAGACAATGGTGAACCTTCGAACTATGAAGAAGCGATGGCGGGCCCGGATTCTGACAAATGGCTTGAAGCCATGAAATCCGAGATAGGATCCATGTATGAAAATGAAGTATGGACTTTGACTGACTTGCCCGATGATCAGCGAGCCATAGAAAATAAATGGATCTTTAAGAAGAAGACAGACGCAGATGGTAATGTAACCATCTATAAGGCTCGGCTTGTCGCTAAGGGTTATCGACAAGTTCAAGGGGTTGACTACGATGAGACCTTCTCACCCGTAGCGAATCTGAAGTCCGTCCAAATCATGTTAGCAATTGTCGCATTCTATGATTATGAGATATGGCAAATGGACGTCAAAACGGCATTACTTAATGGTTTCCTTAAGGAAGAATTGTATATGATGCAGCCGGAAGGTTTTGTCGATCCTAAGAATGCTGACAAGGTATGCAAGCTCCAGCGCTCAATCTATGGGTTGGTGCAAGCATCTCGGAGTTGGAACATTCGCTTTGATGAGATGATCAAAGCATTCGGGTTTACACAGACTTATGGAGAAGCCTGTGTTTACAAGAAAGTGAGTGGGAACTCTGTAGCATTTCTCATATTATATGTGGATGACATACTATTGATGGGAAATGATATTGAATTCTTGGAAAGCATAAAGGCCTACTTGAATAAGTGTTTCTCAATGAAGGACCTTGGAGAAGCAGCTTATATATTGGGCATCAAGATCTATAGAGATAGATCGAGACGCCTCATTGGTCTTTCACAAAGCACATACCTTGACAAGATATTGAAGAAGTTCAATATGGATCAGTCCAAGAAGGGGTTCTTGCCTATATTACAAGGTGTGAGATTGAGCATGGCTCAATGCCCGACCACGGCAGAAGATAGAGAAAAGATGAGTGTCATCCCCTATGCCTCGGCCATAGGGTCTATTATGTATGCCATGCTGTGTACCAGACCTGATGTAAACCTTGCCGTAAGTTTGGTAGGAAGGTACCAAAGTAATCCCGGCATGGAACACTGGACAGCGGTCAAGAACATCCTGAAGTACCTGAAAAGGACTAAGGATATGTTTCTCGTTTATGGAGGTGACGAAGAGCTCGTCGTAAAGGGTTACGTCGATGCTAGCTTCGACACAGATCTGGATGACTCCAAGTCACAAACCGGATACGTGTATATTTTGAATGGTGGGGCAGTCAGTTGGTGCAGTTGCAAGCAAAGCGTCGTGGCAGGATCATGTGAAGCGGAGTACATGGCAGCCTCGGAGGTAGCACATGAAGCAATCTGGATGAAGGAGTTCATTACCAACCTAGTGTTATTCCCAATGCGTCGGGCCCGATGACTCTCTTCTGTGACAACACTGGAGCTATTGCCCTGGCCAAGGAGCCCGGGTTTCACAAGAACACCAGGCATATCAAGCGTCGCTTGAACTCCATTCGTGAAAATGTTCAAGGAGACATAGATATTTGTAAAGTGCATACGGACCTGAATATCGCAGATCCGTTGACTAAACCTCTTCCACGAGCAAAACATGATCAACACCAGAACTCTATGGGTGTTCGATTCATCACAATGTAACTAGATTATTGACTCTAGTGCAAGTGGGAGACTGTTGGAAATATGCCCTAGAGGCAATAATAAAATGTTTATTATTATATTTCCTTGTTCATGATAATTGTCTATTGTTCATGCTACAACTGTGTTATCCGGAAATCGTAATACATGTGTGAATACATAGACCACAACATGTCCCTAGTGAGCCTCTAGTTGACTAGCTCGTTGATCAATAGATGGTTACGGTTTCCTGACCATGGACATTGGATGTCATTGATAACGGGATCACATCATTAGGAGAATTATGTGATGGAGAAGACCCAATCCTAAGTATAGCACAAGATCGTGTAGTTCGTCTGCTAAAGCTTTTCTAATGTCAAGTATCATTGTAACACCCTGGGAATCATGCTACAGTAACTCCCTGTGATTAAGCTAATCATGTTGCTAAACAGGGCTTGATCACATTTGAATCACCTTCCTTTTCAAACTCCTAGTTCAAACTTCAAATATAATTAAAGTGAAAAATAAAAGTTTTCAAAAACTCAAACAAAAATGTTCAGTGGGTGCCAAATATTACACTAGTAATTATGGTGGAGAAAACACATTTTTATAAAACACCTAAATACTTTTAAATGAAATAAATCAGAAAAGAAAATAAACAAATAAAAAAGAAAACAGAAAACAGAACACAGGCAGAGGAAAAGAAAAAAAAAAGAGAAAAGGGCCCGTCCCCCCCCCCACTGCCCCCCCCGGCCCAAACTGGGCCGCGCCCCGACCCCGGGCCCAGCCCACCT
>NC_057805.1:407729448-407737706 GCF_018294505.1 Triticum aestivum | reverse complement strand
CTCCCTCTTCCCCCCGGATCCGCGCCGCTCTCTTCTTCCCCACGCCCGACGCGCTCGCCGCCGTTCCCGTCGTGCACACGGCCACCGTGCCCCAATCGTCACCTCGCCGTGTCGTACGACGTCGCCGCCCTCGACTACACCACCTCCGCCTCTCCGTTGAAGCTCGGAGCCACTGCAACGGCCTCCCCGAGCTCGCCTTCAACTTCGGACGCCGGCGACCCCCTTCTTCCCCGGCGACGACCTACTGCTACTAAGCCACCCACGGGCCTTTCTTGCGCCGCGCGGTGAGCTCCTCTACCTCCTCCCCTCTCCGCTAGATCGCTCGCACTCCGTAGCTGCTCCCCCACGCGCGCCCGAACGCCGCGCCGCGAAGCTCGCCGCCGGCGGGTCTCCGGTGACCAAATGGTCACGGGGTCAAGCCCGTTGCACTCCCCGCCGTATGTAGATGCCCCCCAGCCCCTCCGCTCTCTCGATAGCTCGCCGTAGCTGTGTTTCCGTCGGGCACCCGTAGCACCTCGCCGCCGGCGAGCTTGTAGCGGTCGTCCCCGGCCATTCCAGCCCCTCCGACCACCGCCGTTGGACGCGCGACGTCGAGCCGCGTCGAATGCGCCCAGCCCCGCCCCCGCAAACCTACTGTGGGTGAAACCCGCGCCCCTCCCGCGCGCGCCGCCGTGCGTTTTGGTCGCCGGCGTTGCTCCGGCGCCGGCCGCCGATGTGGCAGGCCTGGGGCCACCCCGGTGCCCCTGCCAGTGGCCCCCACGGTCCCCAGTTGACTGGGTTGACCCAGTCAACTGCTGACTGGGCAGGCCCAGTCACTGACATGCGGGCCCCGCCGCAAAAACTAAAAAGAAAAAGAAAAAGAAAATGTTTTATAAATAAAAATAATTATTTTAACTAATCACTCACTGACATATGGGGCCCACCCCTCTAATTATACTGTTAGATTAGTTTAAATAGATATTAGAATAACAGAGACTGACATGTGGGTCCCACTGGACCCACCTGTCTGGTTTGACTGGTCAGCCGACCAGTTGACCTGCTGACGTCAGCATTACCTCATGCTGACGTCATAATTCATTTTTCTGAATATAAATAATTCCAGAAATTTAAATAAACTTTGAAAATTCATATCTTTTAAACCGTAACTCGGATGAAAATGTTTTCTATATGAAAGTTGCTCAGAACGACGAGACGAATCCAAATACGCAGTCTGTTCATCCACCACACCTCCCTAACCTATCGAACTAGCAACTTTCCCCCTCCGGTCCGTCTGTCCGAAAACGCGAAACATCGGGAATACCTCCCGGATGTTCCCCCCCTTCACCGGTAACACCTACTGTCGCGTTAGGACACCCCTAGCACCGCTCACTGTCATGTCACGCATCGTCATGCTTATGTTTGCATTGTATTTACTGTTTCTTCCCCCCTCTTCTCTCCGGTAGACTACGAGACCGACACTGCTGCTGCCCAGTTCGACTACGGAGTCGACGACCCCTCCTACTTGCCAGAGCAACCAGGTAAGCCCCCCCCCTTGATCACCAGATATCGCCTACTCTCCTCTATACTGCTTGCATTAGAGTAGTGTAGCATGTTACTGCTTTTCGATATCCTATCCTGATGCATAGCCTATCCTTGCTACTACTGTTGTTACCTTTACCTGCAATCCTACATGCTTAGTATAGGATGCTAGTTTTCCATCAGTGGCCCTACATTCTTGTCCGTCTGCTGTGCTATACTATCGGGCCGTGATCACCTGGGCGGTGATCGCGGGTATATACTTATATACTATATACATGACACATGAGATGACTAAAGTCGGGTCGGCTCGTAGGAGTACCCGCAAGTGGATCTTTGTGGCGGAGCGACAGGGCAGGTTGAGACCGCCTAGGTGAGAGGTGGGCCTGGCCCTGGTCGGCGTTCGCGAATACTTAACACGCTTAACGAGATCTTGGTATTTGATCTGAGTCTGGCCATTTGGTCTATACGCACTAGCCATCTACGCGGGAGTAGTTATGGGTATCCCGGCGTCGTGGTATCAGCCGAAGCCTTCGTGACGTCAGCGACTGAATGGCGCGCGCCGTGTTGGACCGCTTTGACGTAACCGCCGTGATCGTGTGGGTTGCTAGGTCTGCTCGCGGCCGCGTTCGCAACGTGCAGGTGTGCATAGGGCGATGGGCCCAGACCCCTGCGCGCTTAGGATTAGACCGGCGTGCTGACCGCTCTGATGTGCTTAGGTGGGGCTGCGACGCGTTGATCTTACGAGGCCGGGCATGACCCAGAAAAGTGTGTCCGGCCAATTGGGATCGAGCGTGTTGGGTTATGTGGTGCACCCCTGCAGGGAAGTTTATCTATTCGAATAGCCGTGTCCCTCGGTAAAAGGACGACCCGGAGTTGTACCTTGAGCTTATGACAACTAGAACTGGATACTGAATAAAATACACCCTTCCCAGTGCCAGATACAACCCGGTGATCGCTCTCTAACAGGGCGACGAGGAGGGGATCGCCGGGTAGGATTATGCTATGCGATGCTACTTGGAGGACTTCACTCTACTCTCTTCTATATGCTGCAAGATGGAGATGACCAGAAGCGTAGTCTTCGACAGGACTAGCTATCCCCCTTTTAATTCTGGCATTCTGCAGTTCAGTCCACTGATATGCCCCTTTACACATATACCCATGCATATGTAGTATAGCTCCTTGCTTGCGAGTACTTTGGATGAGTACTCACGGTTGCTTCTCTCCCTCTTTCCCCCTTTCCTATCTATCTGTTTGTCGCAACCAGATATTGGAGTCCACGAGCCAGACGCCACCGTCGCCGACGACACCTACGACACTGGAGGTGCCTACTACTACGTGCAGGCCACTGACGACGACCAGGAGTAGTTAGGAGGTCCCAGGCAGGAGGCCTTGCCTTTTCGATCGTTGCTACCTTTGTGCTAGCCTTCTTAAGGCAAACTTGTTTAACTTATGTCTGTACTCAGATATTGTTGCTTCCGCTGACTCGTCTATGATCGAGCAATTGTATTCGAGCCCTCGAGGCCCCTGGCTTGTATTATAATGCTTGTATGACTTATTTATGTTGTAGAGTTGTGTTGTGATATCTTCCCGTGAGTCCCTGATCGTGATCGTACACATTTGCGTGCATGATTAGTGTACGGTCAAATCGGGGGCGTCACAAGTTGGTATCAGAGCCGACTGCCTGTAGGAATCCCCCTATCCACACTTCTTGGCCGAAGTCGAGTCTAGACATTACAAAACTTTTACTAACATGGCCGTGTGTCTTACGGGCCCACGTCGCCATTGGGTGGTACTAGTATCTTTTACTCCTCGACCTTTACTCTGGGACTCTGAACTCTCTTCTACTCGGGTTAAACGAATTTACTAACTTTAACACTAGGATCCCGTGACCGTGTTCACCCCAAAGTTGGATAAGCCATAGTTGTTTCCTAGAATAGTATATTGAACAATTGACACACTGTCATTTGACTCCTTTGAAACGTCTTTGCTTTCAGATGGAACCCACGAGGCAGGTCGTTCGTCACACGACGGCCATTGGTGCCTCGGGATCACCTGCGGTGCTAGCTGAGATGATGACCTATCTGGGTTATCGCTGGCACCCTGAGTACACCGTCTACGAGGAGTACCAGGACTTTAACCAGGAGCAGTACCGTGCCATCGTCCACCTCTACTCTCGGGAGTACGACTCCACTACTGTGCTGCACACCGCACATGGTGTTGGTGTGACCATCGATATGGCTGTCCACGATGCTGCCTATGCTGCTCTGACACGTCTTCATGGAGAGTATCAGGAGTTGGACACCTCCCCTTTCAGGCACATTGCTATCGCATCTGATGTTGTTGCGGAGGGATACTATACTGCTGCCTACTCCACTATCACCCGAGAGCCCTTCTACCATCAGCACCTGGTTCTGCATGCTGATGGGCTGGATCGAGCTAACCGAGCTCTTCGCCACGAGATGTACACCACCCGTCAGCACCTTTACCGTGCTCTGACGCTGCTGCACCCCTTTGTCCGGTCTGGACAGGTACCGCGTACTGCGATCTACCCAGCCAGGACCGTGATGCCCCACGGTGTTGGTTGGCCAGAGGTGGGAGGCTACTCTCCCGCACTTGGTCCTCTTCTGCCACCTGAGCGTCGGGCTCTACACCTGAGTATCCGCGGCCCCCAGTCTGCTGACATGGAGGGCTATCCTTTGCCTCACTACCAGCTGTCGGGCTACGATTACCTCCACAGTACCTCTTGGGACTGATGTAGTCTTGCTTAGTTAGTATTAGTTGCAGTCGCCGCGAGCCTGTGTGCCGCCTATGGTGTTTTAGCCTATGTACTGAACTCGATGTACCGAACTCTATGCATGACCCCTTTTGTAAAGTTATGCCGACTACTATGTAGTAGCTATCGTGCTCCTTTCATTATGCATGTTTCATCATGAATGATTCTTGTCATTGCAAATTTTCTCAATGCTGAACTACCCCTGTTATATATTAGCAGGATGGTTAGACCAGGTGGTCGTGGTCGTGGTGGCGATGCCCCACCACCACCTGAGTACATGGCTGGTATGATCCAACAGTTTGAACTGAACCGCCAATTCATGGAAAATATGATGGCTTAGTTTCCTCGCCCCAATATGAACCAGCAGCCAGCCCAAGTGACTCTTCAAGATTTCATACGCCTCAACCCAACCATCTACCGCAGCTCAACTCAGCCTCTGGATGCTGATGACTGGCTCCGTGACATCACCTATGAGATGGAGTCTGCTGATGTAGCCCCTGCCAGCTATGTCAACTTTGCTTCCTTCTTTCTGAAGGGACCCGCAGCTCAGTGGTGGGACAGCCATAGGCGTACTCTGCCAGCTGGAACAATCATCACCTGGCCAGACTTCCAAGCTGCTTTCCGTGCCCGCTTCATTCCTCAGGGAGTCATGGACCGGAAGAAGCGTGAGTTTCGCAACCTCACCCAAGGCAACAAAACTGTCGAAGCTTATCAGCGGGAGTTTCTGGACTTGTCCCGCTATGCTGAAGAAGACATTGCAACTGATGCACGCAGACAGGAGAAGTTCCGAGATGGACTACAAGCTGACATCAAGCTCGCACTTCTAGTGCATGACTTCGCCGATTTCGCCACCTTGGTGAATAAGGCCATCAATGTCGAGACTGGTCTGCAGGAATACCAGAGCTCTCAGAGGCGCAACCGTGACACGGGCTCATCTTCGGGCTCGCCCTCACAGAAGCGTAAGATATGGATCCCGAACAGCATGTATCGTCCAAATGCACCTGCTCCCAGGAAATCTTATGCTGCACCGCGTCTGCCTCCTCCACCATCTAGGCAGTCAAAGCTACCAGCTCCCCCACCTGTGGCTCCTGTTCCCACTCCCGATAATGGTCTGTGCTTCAAGTGTGGTCAACCGGGTCACTTTGCCAGGAACTGCTATCAGAACCAGAATCAACTGGCCCTTCCAGCAGCTGGCCGTGGTAACAACCAGCCCCGCAACAACAATGCTAAGTCTTATGGTCGTGCTCATGCCAACCACGTTGATCTCAGCGAAGCTCAAGACCAGCCTGCTACTGTGATGGGTACACTCCTCGTAAATTCAGTACCAGCATCCGTTTTATTTGATACAGGAGCATCCCATTCATTCATATCAGCAGAATTTGCATTCCTGCATGGCATTAATTACGAAGAGATAAACACTCCGCTAGTGGTACACACCCCTGCGGGCCAATGTCAAACCACTATGGTTAGTCACGATGTTACTGTTGAAATTGAAGGACTGGAATTTCTTGTCTCTCCCATCGTACTGAAGTCCTGTAGCATTGATCTCATTCTGGGAATGAATTGGTTAAAAGCGCATACTGCTTCAATCGTTTGCCCCACTAAGACCGTCCATCTGCTACACCTTTCAGATGAGATAGTTACTTACCAAGCCCATCTGGTGCAAAATGCCGAGGCAAGGCTCTATGCATTGAATGCATTGAACGCTGCACCACTCGAGGGCATTGAAAACATTCCCGTCGTGCGTGAATTCCTCGACGTCTTCCCTGAAGAACTTCCGGGGATTCCCCCTGCTAGAGCTGTCGAATTCATCATCGACTTGAAACCAGGCACCACTCCTATAGCCAAGCGACCCTACAAAATGCCGCCGCATGAACTCCTTGAGCTTAAGGAGGAAATCGACAAGTCTCTTCGCAAAGGATTCATTCGCCCAAGTTGCTCTCCTTGGGGAGCACCTTCTCTCTTTGTCAAGAAGAAGGATGGGACAAACCGGTTAGTTCAAGACTACCGTCCTATAAACCAAGCTACCATTCAGAATAAATACCCTCTTCCTCGGATCAATGATCTGTATGATCAACTGGCGGGTTTGTCAGTGTTCTCTAAGCTCGACTTGAGGTTGGGCTACCACCAGATCCGTGTTCGCGAAGAGGATATCCCAAAGACCGCCTTCGTGACTCGCTATGGTTCATACGAGTACACCGTCATGTCTTTCGGTTTAACCAATGCTCCAGCCACCTTCTCTCGTCTGATGAACTACATATTCATGGATTACCTCGACAAGTTCGTCGTGGTTTATCTGGATGATATCCTGATATTTTCCAAGAACGAAGAAGAACATGCTGAACATCTTCGACTTGTGCTGGAAAAGCTACGAGAACATCAACTATATGCCAAGTTCTCCAAATGTGAATTCTGGCTACCGGAAGTCACCTATCTTGGGCATGTCATCTCTAAGGATGGTATTGCCGTCAACCCCGAGCGAGTTCAGGCTATTCTTGATTGGACTCCTCCCAAGAACGTTAAGCAAGTCAGAAGTTTTCTCGGTCTCGCCAGCTATTGCCGTCGATTTGTCGAGAACTTCTCTAAGATCGCCAGGCCTCTGACTAACCTGTTGCATAAGGGTGTCAAGTTCCAATGGACAGACAAATGTCAGGAAAGTTTCCAAGCACTCAAAGACAAGTTGACTTCTGCTCCAGTTCTAGCTCCACCTGATACCAAGAAGGACTTCGTCATCTATTGCGACGCTTCCCGTCAAGGATTAGGCTGTGTCCTAATGCAAGACCGCAAAGTGATTGCTTATGCCTCTCGACAATTGCGCCCTCACGAAGAGAACTACCCAGTTCACGACCTCGAACTTGCTGCTGTCATTCATGCGCTGAAGCAGTGGCGACATTACCTTCTCGGTAATCATTGCGAGATCTTCACTGACCACCAAAGTCTGAAGTATCTGTTTACTCAGCCAGATCTGAACCTCCGTCAGCAGAGATGGATGGAGCTTGTTGCAGACTTTGACTTGGGTATTTCCTATACGCCAGGCAAGGCTAATGTAATGGCTGATGTCTTGAGCCGCAAGTCTTACTGCAACCACCTCCAGGTTCATAAAGTTCAGCCCTCGCTTGTTGAAGAATTCAGGAAGCTGAACCTCCATATTGTTCCTCCGGGTGCACTCGCTCCCCCTCCTAAGGAATTTGGCAAGGTGAACCTCCACGTTGTTACCCAGGGTTCTCTCAATACCCTAGTTGCTAAACCAGATCTCGAGGACAGCATCAAAAGGCTACAAAAGTATGACTCTGAAGCCCACAAGATTAAGCGCTACCTCGCAGAAGGAAAGCCCTCATTCTTCACCATTGCTGAAGATGGCACCCTATACTTCAAGGGCCGCCTAGTGGTGCCATGTGCAGAGAAAAACTTGGATATGACACAGGAAGTTATGAAAGAAGCTCATGATACGCCTCTGTGTATCCATCCTGGTAGTACAAAGATGTATCAAGACATCCGTCAGAGATTCTGGTGGTCTAATATGAAGCAATACATTGCTCGTTATGTTGCTGAGTGTGACGTTTGCCGTCGTATCAAAGCAGAACATCAAAGGCCTGCTGGAACTCTGCAACCTATCTCTATTCCTGAATGGAAATGGGACCATGTTGAGATGGACTTCGTCACTGGATTTCCCAAATCACAGAAAGGTAATGATGCTATTCTTGTCGTCATTGACCGGCTTTCCAAAGTTGCACATTTCCTGGCGGTCAAAGAAACGATCACTGCTAGCCAGTTGGCAACGCTCTATATGTCCAGGATTGTTTCACTCCACGGTATTCCATTGGTTATCAGCTCAGACCGTGGCAGCTTATTTACTTCAAGATTCTGGGCAAGTTTCCAAGAAGCTATGGGAACTCATCTGTCATTCAGTACTGCGTTTCATCCTCAATCGCAAGGACAAGTTGAACGCGTCAATCAAGTTCTCGAG
>NC_057805.1:407726308-407727864 GCF_018294505.1 Triticum aestivum | reverse complement strand
CTCCCTCTTCCCCCCGGATCCGCGCCGCTCTCTTCTTCCCCACGCCCGACGCGCTCGCCGCCGTTCCCGTCGTGCACACGGCCACCGTGCCCCAATCGTCACCTCGCCGTGTCGTACGACGTCGCCGCCCTCGACTACACCACCTCCGCCTCTCCGTTGAAGCTCGGAGCCACTGCAACGGCCTCCCCGAGCTCGCCTTCAACTTCGGACGCCGGCGACCCCCTTCTTCCCCGGCGACGACCTACTGCTACTAAGCCACCCACGGGCCTTTCTTGCGCCGCGCGGTGAGCTCCTCTACCTCCTCCCCTCTCCGCTAGCTCGCTCGCGCTCCGTAGCTGCTCCCCCACGCGCGCCCGAACGCCGCGCCGCGAAGCTCGCCGCCGGCGGGTCTCCGGTGACCAAATGGTCACGGGGTCAAGCCCGTTGCACTCCCCGCCGTATGTAGATGCCCCCCAGCCCCTCCGCTCTCTCGATAGCTCGCCGTAGCTGTGTTTCCGTCGGGCACCCGTAGCACCTCGCCGCCGGCGAGCTTGTAGCGGTCGTCCCCGGCTGTTCCAGCCCCTCCGACCACCGCCGTTGGACGCGCGACGTCGAGCCGCGTCGAACGCGCCCAGCCCCGCCCCCGCAAACCTACTGTGGGTGAAACCCGCGCCCCTCCCGCGCGCGCCGCCGTGCGTTTTGGTCGCCGGCGTTGCTCCGGCGCCGGCCGCCGACGTGGCAGGCCTGGGGCCACCCCGGTGCCCCTGCCAGTGGCCCCCACGGGCCCCAGTTGACTGGGTTGACCCAGTCAACTGCTGACTGGGCAGGCCCAGTCACTCACATGCGGGCCCCGCCGCAAAAACTAAAAAGAAAAAGAAAAAGAAAATGTTTTATAAATAAAAATAATTATTTTAACTAATCACTCACTGACATATGGGGCCCACCCCTCTAATTATACTGTTAGATTAGTTTAAATAGATATTAGAATAACAGAGACTGACATGTGGGTCCCACTGGACCCACCTGTCTGGTTTGACTAGTCAGCCGACCAGTTGACCTGCTGACGTCAGCATTACCTCATGCTGACATCATAATTCATTTTTCTGAATATAAATAATTCCAGAAATTTAAATAAACTTTGAAAATTCATATCTTTTAAACCGTAACTCGGATGAAAATGTTTTCTATATGAAAGTTGCTCAGAACGACGAGACGAATCCAAATACGCAGTCCGTTCATCCACCACACCTCCCTAACCTATCGAACTAGCAACTTTCCCCCTCCGGTCCGTCTGTCCGAAAACGCGAAACATCGGGAATACCTCCCGGATGTTCCCCCCCTTCACCGGTAACACCTACTGTTGCGTTAGGACACCCCTAGCACCGCTCACTGTCATGTCACGCATCGTCATGCTTATGTTTGCATTGTATTTACTGTTTCTTCCCCCCTCTTCTCTCCGGTAGACTACGAGACCGACACTGCTGCTGCCCAGTTCGACTACGGAGTCGACGACCCCTCCTACTTGCCAGAGCAACCAGGCAAGCCCCCCCCCCCTTGATCACCAGATATCGCCTACT
>NC_057805.1:407721222-407725433 GCF_018294505.1 Triticum aestivum | reverse complement strand
TGGCGCGCGCCGTGTTGGACCGCTTTGACGTAACCGCCGTGATCGTGTGGGTTGCTAGGTCTGCTCGCGGCCGCGTTCGCAACGTGCAGGTGTGCATAGGGCGATGGGCCCAGACCCCTGCGCGCTTAGGATTAGACCGGCGTGCTGACCGCTCTGATGTGCTTAGGTGGGGCTGCGACGCGTTGATCTTACGAGGCCGGGCATGACCCAGAAAAGTGTGTCCGGCCAATTGGGATCGAGCGTGTTGGGTTATGTGGTGCACCCCTGCAGGGAAGTTTATCTATTCGAATAGCCGTGTCCCTCGGTAAAAGGACGACCCGGAGTTGTACCTTGAGCTTATGACAACTAGAACTGGATACTGAATAAAATACACCCTTCCCAGTGCCAGATACAACCCGGTGATCGCTCTCTAA
Source organism: Triticum aestivum (assembly GCF_018294505.1). Lineage (NCBI taxonomy): Eukaryota > Viridiplantae > Streptophyta > Magnoliopsida > Poales > Poaceae > Triticum > Triticum aestivum. The sequence goes on along the minus strand of NC_057805.1, from coordinate 407,725,020 downwards.
CAGGGCGACGAGGAGGGGATCGCCGGGTAGGATTATGCTATGCGATGCTACTTGGAGGACTTCACTCTACTCTCTTCTATATGCTGCAAGATGGAGATGACCAGAAGCGTAGTCTTCGACAGGACTAGCTATCCCCCTTTTAATTCTGGCATTCTGCAGTTCAGTCCACTGATATGCCCCTTTACACATATACCCATGCATATGTAGTATAGCTCCTTGCTTGCGAGTACTTTGGATGAGTACTCACGGTTGCTTCTCTCCCTCTTTCCCCCTTTCCTATCTATCTGTTTGTCGCAACCAGATATTGGAGTCCAGGAGCCAGACGCCACCGTCGCCGACGACACCTACGACACTGGAGGTGCCTACTAATACGTGCAGGCCGCTGACGACGACCAGGAGTAGTTAGGAGGTCCCAGGCAGGAGGCCTTGCCTTTTCGATCGTTGCTACCTTTGTGCTAGCCTTCTTAAGGCAAACTTGTTTAACTTATGTCTGTACTCAGATATTGTTGCTTCCGCTGACTCGTCTATGATCGAGCAATTGTATTCGAGCCCTCGAGGCCCCTGGCTTGTATTATAATGCTTGTATGACTTATTTATGTTGTAGAGTTGTGTTGTGATATCTTCCCGTGAGTCCCTGATCGTGATCGTACACATTTGCGTGCATGATTAGTGTACGGTCAAATCGGGGGCGTCACAATCATGTCCTTAGACCATGAGATTGTGCAACTCCGGGATACCATAGGAATGCTTTGGGTGTGCCAAACGTCACAACGTAACTGGGTGGCTATAAAGGTACACTACGGGTATCCCCGAAAGTATCTGTTGGGTTGGCACGAATCGAGACTGGGATTTGTCACTCCGTATGACGGAGAGGTATCTCTGGGCCCACTCGGTAAGACATCATCGTAATGAGCTCAATGTGACTAAGGGGTTGCTCACGGGATGATGTGTTACAAAACGAGTAAAGAGACTTGCCGTAACGAGATTGAACAGGGTATCGGTATACCGACGATCGAATCTCGGGCAAGTGCTATAACGGTAGACAAAGGGAATCGTATACGAGATTGATTGAATCCTTGACATCGTGGTTCATCCGATGAGATCATCGTGGAACATGTGGGAGCCAACATGGGTATCCAGATCCCGCTGTTAGTTATTGGCCGGAGAGATGTCTCGGTCATGTCTACATAGTTCCCGAACCCGTAGGGTCTACACACTTAAGGTTCGATGATGCTAGGGTTATAGGGAATAGATGTACGTGGTTACCGAATGTTGTTCGGAGTCCCGGATGAGATCCCGGACATCACGAGGAGTTCCGAAATGGTCCGGAGGTAAAGATTTATATATGGGAAGTCCTGTTTTGGACACCGGAAGTGTTCTGGGCGTTATTGGTAACGTACCGGGACCACCGGAAGGGTTCGGGGGTCCACCGGGAGGGGCTACCAGCCCCGGAGGCTTGCGTGGGCCAAGTGTGGGAAGGGACCAGCCCCTAGGTGGGCTGGTGCGCCTCCCACAAGAGGCCCAAGGCGCAGGTAAGGGGAGAAAGGGGAAACCCTAGGCTCAGATGGGCCTAAGGCCCACCTAGGGTGCGCCCCCCTCTCTCCCCCTTTGGCCACCCCCTAGATGCATCTAGGGCTGGCCGCCACCCCTAGGGGGGAACCCTAGATGGGGGCGCAGCCCCTCCCCTCCCCCTATATATGGTGGGGGTTTTGCGGCTGCCAGAGACACGAGTCTTCCTCTCTCTTGGCGCAGCCCTACCCCTCTCCCTCCTCGTCTCTCGCAGTGCTTGGCGAAGCCCTGCTGGAGTGCCACACTCCTCCACCACCACCACGCCGTCGTACTGCTGCTGGACGGAGTCTTCCCCAACCTCTCCCTCTCTCCTTGTTGGATCAAGGCGCGGGAGACATCACCGGGCTGCACGTGTGTTGAACGCGGAGGCACCGTTGTTCGGTGCTAAGATCGGAATCGGCCGCGATCTAAATCGCTTCGTGTACGACTCCACTGACCGCGTTCTTGCAACGCTTCCGCATCGCGATCTTCAAAGGTATGAAGATGCACTCCCCTCTCGTTGCTAGTAAACTCCATAGATTGATCTTGGTGATGTGTAGAAAAATTTTAATTTCTGCAATGATCCCCTACAAAAATGATTCTTCCCCCTGACATCTGGGGGCACACCGTTTCGGAGGCTGACCTGTGGGCCTACTAAGTTGACGCGTACCAAGGGCTTTTTCAACTTAGTCAATATAAACGATTCTAGCTGCAGAGACCGTACGATGTCCATCCAACGGCCATAGTGCTTCTTCAACCTCTGGTCTTCTTGCTCCAACCGCCCAAACCAGCGCCGATGGGACTGCCTGCTCCCGCCTCCCGTGGCCGGTTGTGCTGCCGCAAAGGCCGCATCGCCCCACCCTACTCCATTGCTGGCCAGGCCATTCCTCTACTCACCCACACCTCCTGTTATTTTCCGGCGACGGCAGCCGGACCAGTAAACCCTCGTACTCCCCACCGCGTGGGCAACCACTGCCGAGTCTTCCCCGGCTCCATGTAGTTCCCTCCCTATGCCTTGCCGTCGTCCACCGCCCTGGTGCTCTCGGTGCGTCGTGGTCAACGTGGTCAACGAACGACATCCATCGGACGTGAACTGTACGTTGAGAGGCTGACAGCTGGGTCCACGGCCGCACACAAGGAAATGCCTCCTTATTACGCGCAAAATAATGATTCCTCCACCTGACAGCAGGGACCCACCGGACGGGCCACCGTATTTTGTGAAAAAAATGTTTCCCGCCTGACTGCTGGGACCCACCAGCTACATCTTCGAACCCAAGGAAGTGCGTCCATATTACGGGCAAAAAAATAATGATTCGCCCCCTGACTGCTGGGACCCACCAGCTACATCTTCGCACGCAAGGAAGTACATGACAGTCAGGCCCACCTGGTCGAAGCGTACGTAGTGTTGTCATTCTGGTCGCGAACGTGTACGTACATACGATCGGTCTGTCTACAGGTTGCAACGAAGAACCGTGGCCGAGTAAGGAAGGGCACATGTCGTAGTAGAGGCGCGCACGTAGCATGTACACGTACGTACAGCGGCCAGGGTGCAAGAAAGTAAATACGACCACGTACGTACATACGGGCGGGGTCTCGAATTCCTACTTGCGCATACGTACGGCCACGGCTCGTGTACATGGTTGGGTCGGAACGGAGAAACTGCGTCGTCGTCGTGTTCATGGGGAGGCAACGGAATGCGTCGTGTTCATCGGGAGGCAACGGAACGCGTGCTGTTCATGGGGAGCAACCGGCTTGGATGGGACAGCCGATGGAAACGAGGCCTGGCATACCACAGAATGGAGGAAACGGCCTTGTGTTCGACCGGCCACAGTCGAAACGGGATCCTGTTCATCGGGAGGGGTCTAGCGTACCGCAAAACGAAGGAAACAGACCTCCTACGGTTGAAACGGGGTCCTGTTGATTGGGAGGGGTGTGGCGTACCGCAAAACAGAGGAAACGGACTTGTGTTGGAGCGCTACGGCCGAAACAGGGGTCCTGTTCATCGGGAGGGGTGTGGCGTACCGCAAAACGGGACTCCATGAGATACTGTTCATCTCCACCGTCGACCTCCTCCAGCCTCCACAGGCTACTGCTCATCCACCGTCGACCTCCTCCAGCCTCCACCTGCACTGTTCATCCACGGGCTCCTGTTCATCCAGCCTCCACCGCGCTCTCCTCCACCGGCTACTGTTCAACCAGCCCTCTCCACGCGGTCCTGTTCAAACACCCCTCCACGGGCTACTGTTCATC
>NC_057805.1:407702181-407720867 GCF_018294505.1 Triticum aestivum | reverse complement strand
CTGTTCATCCAACGGCAACGACCTCTACTACCACGGGGTCCTGTTCATCCAACCCCCCATCAAGAACTATTCATCCAACCCCCCCCCAATAACGCTCACTGTTCATCTCGAGGCAGCATCGACCGGCTTCAGTTAGTAGCAGTAGTGAAGGAATCACTCGGGTTCAGTTAACAGCAAGGGATCGATCGATCGCTCGGGTCCAGTAACGCGTAGCCTGCAGTGCAATCGCTCGGGTTCAGTAGGCGAACACCTCCCTCGGGTTCACTTAGATCCCAACGCCTCGCACCCACGCTTGTACGTGTATGAGAGAACGTGCATCGCTCGGCCCCCGACCACCCACCGTAATCGGGAACTCCCTGATATTTTCCTCGCCCTCGCTTCTACCATGGTTTTCTTCGTCATGGACGGACCAAAGAATGTCATGCAGCTGTGTCTCCGGCCCGCCCAGGACGAAAAGCCCATTTTCTATCATGATTTTTTGTCATAGAAGTAGGAGCCCACCACATCTATGATGATACCGGGTTTTGTCACAATTATCATCATAGAAGTGTCATAAGCATGATAGGAAAAAAATTGTTCGGCCCAAAATGTCATGGATGTGTCTTTTTTTGTAGTGGTGGAATTCTATTGGCCGCTAGTTTTTCTTTCCTTTTTAACGGGGTGAAGGAATCTATCGAGATCATGATACAATAGGGGAGAGAAGACCCATAGACCAAAAAATCAGACTTAGATAGGCTGGCTAGCTTTGTTGGACCATAATGTGAGCTGAGGCCAGCCTTGGGACTGTGGGTGAGGAGTTATAACACCCACGAACAAAAATCGAACGAATGAAGAAACAACTCCCTCATACGACAGATGAATGAAGCGATGTGCAATTGAGGACGGACGAAAAGATGTACCAAAATTGGTTGGAAGAAACCTTCCTCCCTTTGTTAGTAGGTATAGATATAGATATACACTTTTTTCAATTTGTTGAAAATAACGAAGCGCCACATGCCTCTATGGGCCATGGGCAGGCTGTAGGAGCAACAAGCGCATGGCTCGCTATCCCCAATCTTAAGTGCACATCCTTGTCCTCGTATTCCCTGCATGGCTCACCCCTGCTCCGTCTTGCGGTGCCAGTGTTGCTTCGCCAACCAATGCTCCGCGGCCGTGAGCTCACAACATCCCTTGTCGGCCCCCACTCAACTTGCAAAATCCCATGTTGCCCCCACCATGGAGGTGAAGCTACAGTTGCCTCCTAAGAATAAGGGCATCTCTGTGGTGGCGGTCGCTTTTGCATCATGCGGTGCATCAACAAACATTGCTTCAATGCCTTCCATCGACTTGCAATACCGAGCAATACGTCAACCGGCAGTGGTGGCGAGCAGTTCGTCGTCGATTAACATTGGGGCACAGTGACTGCTTCACAGCATGTAATGCTTCAACCAACAGTGCTTCAATGCCTTCCACCGAGTTGCATCACCGAGCAATGCTTCAACTGGCAGTAGCGGCGCGCAGGTCGTCGACGACTAACTTCAGAGCACAACGGCCACTTTACAGCATGCAGCGCTTCAATGCCTTCCATGATGAGGCAACAATGCTACTGACAACGAGGGGCAGGTGCTACAAGCCAACATTTGATGCTGCAAGCCGGTCGACGCATCACCGCAAGGATGGCGAGGAGCTACTGCAGAAGCGGTCCCTAGTGGTGCCTGGCATGATCGGAGGTTGCGATGGAGTGTTGTGAGACCCGCATGCGGACTATTGCGATGAAGTGTTGTGAGACCCGCATCGACGTGCTGTGAGGAGCCGCCGTGCTTCAAGCCGTGTTGCATGCGTTGCAACAGCAAAGGACAGAGGACGACCGAGCGCGGGTGTGGCGTGCTGTCATCAATGACTGCCAAGTAGGTTGGTTTTCAGCTCATTATAGTTGGTTGACGTCTAGCACCAGCCTTTAGTTTAGGTTAGGTCTAATTTGGGGTAGTTTAAATGTAATATATGTCCAACTCATTGTTGGGGAACGTAGTAATTTCAAAAAAATTCCTACGCACATGCAGGATCATGGTGATGCATAGCAACGAGAGGGGAGAGTGTGTCCATGTACCCTCGTAGACCGAAAGCGGAAGCGTTAGAACAACGCGGTTGATGCAGTCGTACGTCTTCACGATCCGACCGATCCAAGTACCGAACGCATGAAACCTCCGAGTTCAGCACACGTTCAGCTCGATGACGTCCCACGAACTCCGATCCAGCAGAGCTTCGAGGGAGAGTTCCGTCAACACGACGGCGTGATGACGGTGATGATGATGCTACCGACGCAGGGCTTCACCTAAGAACCGCTACGATATGACCGAGGTGGATTATGGTGGAGGGGGACACCGCACACGGCTAAGAGATCAATGATCAGTTGTTGTGTCCATGGGGTGCCCCCTCCCCCGTATATAAAGGAGTGGAGGAGGGGGAGAGCCGGCCCTCTCTATGGCGCGCCCTAGGGGAGTCCTACTCCCACCGGGAGTAGGATTCCCCCTTTTCCTAGTAGAAGTAGGAGCCCTTCCAAGTAGTAGGAGTAGGAGAGAAGGAAAGGGAAAAGAGAAGAGAAGGAAGGAGGGGGCGCCGCCCCTCCCCCTAGTCCAATTCGGACTAAGCCTTGGGGGGCGCGTAGCCTCCCCTCTCTCTTTCCCCTAAAGCCCAATAAGGCCCATATACTCCCCGGCGAATTCCCGTAACTCTCCGGTACTCCAAAAAATACCCGAATCACTCGGAACCTTTCCGATGTCCGAATATAGTCGTCCAATATATCGATCTTTACGTCTCGACCATTTCGAGACTCCTCGTCATGTCCCCGATCTCATCTGGGACTCCGAACTACCTTCGGTACATCAAAACACATAAACTCATAATACCGATCGTCACCGAACGTTAAGTGTGCGGACCCTACGGTTTCGAGAACTATGTAGACATGACTGAGACACGTCTCCGGTCAATAACCAATAGCAGAACCTGGATGCTCATATTGGCTTCTCCATATTCTACGAAGATCTTTATCGGTCAAACCGCATAACAACATATGTTGTTCCCTTTGTCATCGGTATGTTACTTGCCCGCAATTCGATCGTCGGTATCTCAATACCTAGTTCAATCTCGTTACCGGCAAGTCTCTTTACTCGTTCCGTAATGCATCATCCCGCAACTAACTCATTATTTGCATTGCTTGCAAGGCTTATAGTGATGTGCATTACCGAGAGGGCCCAGAGATACCTCTCCAACAATCGGAGTGACAAATCCTAATCTTGATCTATGCCAACTCATCAAGTACCATCGAAGACACCTGTAGAGCACCTTTATAATCACCCAGTTACGTTGTGACGTTTGGTAGCATACAAAGTGTTCCTCCGGTATTCGGGAGTTGCATAAACTCATAGTCATAGGAACATGTATAAGTCATGAAGAAAGCAATAGCAACATACTAAACGATCAAGTGCTAAGCTAACGGAATGGGTCAAGTCAATCACATCATTCTCTAATGATGTGATCCCGTTAATCAAATGACAACTCATGTCTATGGCTAGGAAACCTAACCATATTTGATTCAATGAGCTAGTCAAGTAGAGGCATACTAGTGACACTTTGTTTGTCTATGTATTCACACATGTATCAAGTTTCCGGTTAATACAATTCTAGCATGAATAATAAACATTTATCATGAAATAAGGAAATAAATAATAACTTTATTATTGCCTCTAGGGCATATTTCCTTCAGTCTCCCACTTGCACTAGAGTCAGTAATCTAGTTCACATCGCCATGTGATTTAACACCAATAGTTCACATCACCATGTGATTAACGCCCATAGTTCACATCGTCATGTGACCAACACTCAAAGGGTTTACTAGAGTCAATAATCTAGTTCACATCGCTATGTGATTAACACCCAAAGAGTACTAAGGCGTGATCATGTTTTGCTTGTGAGAGAAGTTTAGTCAATGGGTCTGCCACATTCAGATCCGTATGTATTTTGCAAATTTCTATGTCAACAATGCTCTGCATGGAGCTACTCTAGCTAATTGCTCCCACTTTCAATATGCATCCAGATTGAGACTTAGAGTCATCTGGATCAGTGTCAAATTTTGCATCGACGTAACCCTTTACGACTAACCTTTGTCACCTCCATAATCGAGAAACATATCCTTATTCCACTAAGGATAATTTTGACCGCTGTCCAGTGATCTACTCCTAGATCACTATTGTACTCCCTTGCCAAACTCAGTGTAGGGTATACAATAGGTCTGGTACACAGTATGGCATACTTTATAGAACCTATGGCTGAGGCATAGGGAATGACTTTCATTCTCTCTCTATCTTCTGCCGTGGTCGGGCTTTGAGTCTTACTCAACTTCACACCTTGCAATACAGGCAAGAACTCCTTCTTTGACTGTTCCATTTTTGAACTACTTAAAAATCTTGTCAAGGTATGTACTCATTGAAAAACTTATCAAGCGTCTTGATCTATCTCTATAGATCTTGATGCTCAATATGCAAGCAACTTCACCGAGGTCTTTCTTTGTAAACTCCTTTCAAATACTCCTCTATGCTTTCCAGAAAATTCTACATTATTTACGATCAACAATATGTCATTCACATATACTTATCAGAAGTGTTGTAGTGCTCCCACTCACTTTCTAGTAAATACAGGCTTCACCGCAAGTCTGTATAAAACTATATGCTTTGATCAACTCATCAAAGCGTATATTCCAACTCCGAGATGCTTGCACCAGTCCATAGATGGATCGCTGGAGCTTGCACATTTTTGTCAGCACCTTTAGGATCAACAAAACCTTCTGGTTGCATCATATACAACTCTTCTTTAAGAAATCCATTAAGGAATGTAGTTTTGACATCCATTTGCCAGATTTCATAAAATGTGGCAATTTGCTAACATGATTCGGACAGACTTAAGCATTGCTATGAGTGAGAAAATCTCATCGTAGTCAACACCTTGAACTTTGTCAAAACCTTTTTCGACAAGTCTAGCTTTGTATATAGTAACACTACTATCAGCGTTTGTCTTCCTCTTGAAGATCCATTTATTTTCTATGACTTGCCGATCATCAGGCAAGTCAACCAAAGTCCACACTTTGTTCTCATACATGGATCCCATCTCAGATTTCATGGCCTCAAGCCATTTCGCGGAATCTGGGCTCATCATTGCTTCCTCATAGTTCGTAGGTTCGTCATGGTCAAGTAACATGACCTACAGAACAGGATTACCGTACCACTCTGGTGCGGACCTCATTCTGGTTGACCTACGAGGTTCGGTAGTAACTTGATCTGAAGTTACATGATCATCATCATTAACTTCCTCACTAATTGGTGTAGGAGTCACATGAACATATTTCTGTGATGAACTACTTTCCAACAAGGGAGCAGGTACAGTTACCTCATCAAGTTCTACTTTCCTCCCACTCACTTCTTTCGAGAGAAACTCCTTCTCTAGAAAGTATCCGTTCTTAGCAACGAATGTCTTGCCTTCGGATCTATTATAGAAGGTGTACCCAACTGTCTCCTTTGGGCATCCTATGAAGACACATTTCTCCGATTTGGGTTTGAGCTTATCAGGATGAAATTTTTTCACATAAGCATCGCAACCCCAAACTTTAAGAAACGACAACTTTGGTTTCTTCCCAAACCACAGTTCATATGGTGTCATCTCAACGAATTTAGATGGTGCCCTATTTAACGTGAATGCAGCTGTCTCTAATGCATAACCCCAAAACGATAGTGGTAGATCGGTAAGAGACATCATAGATTGCACCATATCTAATAAAGTATGGTTACGATGTTCGGACACACCATTACGCTGTGGTGTTCTAGGTGGCGTGAGTTGCGAAACTATTCCGCATTGTTTCAAATGAAGACCAAACTCGTAACTCAAATATTCTCCTCCGCGATCAGATCATAGAAACTTTATTTTCTTGGTACGATGATTTTCCACTTCACTCTGAAATTATATGAACTTTTCAAATGTTTCAGACTTATGTTTCATCAAGTAGATATACCCATATCTGCTCAAATCATCTGTGAAGGTCAGAAAATAACGATACCCGCCGCGAGCCTCAACACTCATTAGATCGCATACATTAGTATGTATTATTTCCAATAAGTCAGTTGCTCGCTCCATTGTTCCGGAGAACGGAGTTTTAGTCATCTTGCCCATAAGGCATGGTTCGCAAACATCAAGTGATTCATAAACAAGTGATTCCAAAATCCCATCAGCATGGAGTTCTTTTCATGCGCTTTACACCAATATGACCTAAACGGCAGTGCCACAAATAATTTGCACTATCATTATTAACTTTGCATCTTTTGACTTCAATATTATGAATATGTGTATCACTACGATCGAGATCCAACAAACCATTTTTATTGGGTGTATGACCATAAAAGGTTTTATTCATGTAAACAGAACAACAATTATTCTCTAATTTAAATGAATAACCGTATTGCAATAAACATGATCAAATCATATTCATGCTCAACGCAAACACCAAATAACCTTTATTTAGGTTCAACACTAATCCCGAAAGTATAGGGAGTGTGCGATGATGATCATATCAATCTTGGAACTACTTCCAACACACATCATCACCTCGCCCTTAACTAGTTTCTGTTCATTCTGCAACTCCCGTTTCGAGTTACTACTCTTAGCAACTGAACTAGTATCAAATGCCGAGGGGTTGCTATAAACACTAGTAAAGTACACATCAATAACATGTATATCCAATATACCTTTGTTCACTTTGCCATCCTTCTTATCTGCCAAGTATCTAGGGCAGTTCCACTTCCAGTGACCATTTCCTTTGCAGTAGAAGCACTCAGTTTCAGGCTTGGGTCTAGCTTTGGGCTTCTTCACGGGAGCGGCAACTTGCTTGTCGTTCTTTTGAAGTCCCCCTTCTTCCCTTTGCACTTTTCTTGAAACTAGTGGTCTTGTCAACCATCAACACTTGACGCTTTTCTTGATTTCTACCTTCGTCGATTTCAGCATCACAAAGAGCTTGGGAGTCGTTTCCGTTATCCCTTGCATATTATAGTTTATCACGAAGTTCTAGTAACTTGGTGATAGTGACTAGAGAACTCTGTCAATCACTATCTTATCTGGAAGATTAACTCCCACTTGATTCAGGTGATTGTAGTACTCAGACATTATGAGCACATGCTCACTAGATGAGCTATTCTCCTCCATCTTGTAGGCAAAGTACTTGTCAAAGGTCTCATACCTTTTGACATGGGCATGAGTCTGAAATACTAATTTCAACTCTTGGAACACCTCATATGCTCCGTGGCGTTCAAAACGTCTTTGAAGCCCCGATTCTTAGCCATAAAGTATGGTGCACTAAACTATCAAGTAGTCATCATTCCGAGCTTTGCCAAACGTTCATAACGTCTGCATATGCTCCTGCAATAGGTCTGTCACCTAGCGGTGCATCAAGGACATAATTCTTCTGTGCAGCAATGAGGATAATCCTCAGGTCACGGACCAAGTCCGCATCATTTCTACTAACATCTTTCAACATAGTTTTTCTCTAGGAACATATCAAAATAAATGGGGAGCAACATCGCAAGCTATTGATCTACAACATAGATATGCTAATACTACCAGGACTAAGTTCATGATAAATTAAAGTTCAATTAATCATATTACTTAAGAACTCCCACTTAGATAGAAATCCCTCTAATCATCTAAGTGATCACGTGATCCATATCAACTAAACCATGTCCGATCATCACATGAGATGGAGTAGTTTTCAATGGTGAACATCACTATGTTGATCATATCTTCTATATGATTCACGCTCGACCTTTCGGTCTCCAGTGTTCCGAGGCCATATCTGCATATGCTAGGCTCGTCAAGTTTAACCCGAGTATTCTGCGTGTGCAAAACTGGCTTGCACCCATTGTAGATGAACGTTGAGCTTATCACACCCGATCATCACGTGGTGTCTCGGCACGATGAACTTTGGCAGCGGTGCATACTCAGGGAGAACACTTTTACCTTGAAATTTAGTGAGAGATCATCTTATAATGCTACCGTCAATCAAAGCAAAAAAAGATGCATAAAGGATAAACATCACATGCAATCAATATAAGTGATATGATATGGCCATCATCATCTTGTGCTTGTGATCTCCATCTCCAAAGCACCGTCATGATCACCATCGTCACCGGCGCGACACCTTGATCTCCATCGTAGCATCGTTGTTGTCTCGCCAACTATTGCTTCTACGACTATCGCTACCACTTAGTGATAAAGTAAAGCAATTACAGGGCGATTACATTGCATACAATAAAGCGACAACCATATGGCTCCTGCCAGTTGTCGATAACTCCGTTACAAAACATGATCATCTCATATAATAAAATATAGCATCATGTCTTGACCATATCACATCCCAACATGCCCTGCAAAACCAAGTTAAACGTCCTCTACTTTGTTGTTGCAAGTTTTACGTGGCTGCTACGGGCTGAGCAAGAACCGTTCTTACCTACGCATCGAAACCACAACGATAGTTCGTCAAGTTAGTGCTGTTTTAACCTTCACAAGGACCAGGCATAGTCACACTCGGTTCAACTAAAGTTGGAGAAACTGACACCCGCCAGCCACCTGTGTGCGAAGCACGTTGGTAGAACCAGTCTCGCGTAAGCGTACGCGTAATGTCGGTCCGGGCCGCTTCATCCAACAATACCGCCGAACCAAAGTATGACATGCTGGTGAGCAGTATGACTTGTATCGCCCACAACTCACTTGTGTTCTACTCGTGCATATAACATCTACGCATAAACCTGGCTCGGATGCCACTGTTGGGGAACGTAGTAATTTCAAAAATTTCCTACGCACACGCAGGATCATGGTGATGCATAGCAACAAGATGGGAGAGTGTGTCCACGTACCCTCGTAGACCGAAAGCGGAAGCGTTAGAACAACGCGGTTGATGTAGTCGTATGTCCTCACGATCCGACCGATTCAAGTACCGAACGCACGGCACCTCCGAGTTCAGCACACGTTTAGCTCGATGACGTCCCACGAACTCCGATCCAGCAGAGCTTCGAGGGAGAGTTCCGTCAACACGACGGCGTGATGACGGTGATGATGATGCTACCGACACAGGGCTTCGCCTAAGCACCGCTACGATACGACCGAGGTGGATTATGGTGGAGGGGGGCACCGCACACGGCTAAGAGATCAATGATTAATTGTTGTGTCCATGGGGTGCCCCCCTCCCCCGTATATAAAGGAGTGGAGGAGGGGAGAGCCGACCGTCTCTATGGCGCGCCCTAGGGGAGTCCTACTCCCACCGGGAGTAGGATTCCCCATTTTCCTAGTAGAAGTAGGAGCCCTTCCAAGTAGTAGGAGTAGGAGAGAAGGAAAGGGAAAAGAGAAGAGAAGGAAGGAGGGGGCGCCGCCCCTCCCCCTAGACCAATTCGGACTAAGCCTTGGGGGGGCCGCAGCCTCCCCTCTCTCTTTCCCCTAAAGCCCAATAAGGCCCATATACTCCCCGGCGAATTCCCGTAACTCTCGAGTACTCCGAAAAATACTCGAATCACTCGGAACCTTTCCGATGTCCGAATATAGTCGTCCAATATATCGATCTTTACGTCTCGACCATTTCGAGACTCCTCGTCATGTCCCCGATCTCATCCGGGACTCCGAACTAACTCATAATACCGATCGTCATCGAACGTTAAGCGTGCGGACCCTACGGGTTTGAGAACTATGTAGACATGACCGAGACACGTCTCCGGTCAATAACCAATAGCGGAACCTGGATGCTCATATTGGCTTCTACATATTCTACGAAGATCTTTATCGGTCAAACTGCATAACAACGTACGTTGTTCCCTTTGTCATCGGTATGTTACTTGCCCGAGATTCGATCGTTGGTATCTCAATACCTAGTTCAATCTCGTTACCGGCAAGTCTCTTTACTCGTTCCGTAATGCATCATCCCTCAACTAACTCATTATTTGCATTGCTTGCAAGGCTTATAGTGATGTGCATTACCGAGAGGGCCCAGAGATACCTCTCCAACAATCGAAGTGACAAATCCTAATCTTGATCTATGCCAACTCAACAAGTACCATCGAAGACACCTGTAGAGCACCTTTATAATCACCCAGTTACGTTGTGACGTTTGGTAGCATACAAAGTGTTCCTCCGGTATTCGGGAGTTGCATAATCTCATAGTCATAGGAACATGTATAAGTCATGAAAAAAGCAATAGCAACATACTAAACGATCAAGTGCTAAGCTAACGGAATGGGTCAAGTCAATCACATCATTCTCTAATGATGTGATCCCGTTAATCAAATGACAACTCATGTCTATGGCTAGGAAACTTAACCATCTTTGATTCAACGAGCTAGTCAAGTAGAGGCATACTAGTGACACTCTGTTTGTCTATGTATTCACACAAGTATTATGTTTCTGGTTAATACAATTCTAGCATGAATAATAAACATTTATCATGAAATAAGGAAATAAATAATAACTTTATTATTGCCTCTAGGGCATATTTTCTTCTCTCATTACATTTCGTTAGTTTAAATATAATATATCAAACTGGTTAAATTTCATCTAAATTTCATGTTTAAAATGTTTGAAATGGGGGACACTTTGTGGTACTCCATCTGTTTCTTTTTACTCCACGTATAAGATTTTTGTTCAGTCATATTTTCTAAAGTTTGATCAAATTTATATTGAAAAGTATCAACATCTATAAAACTATAGATATACAAAATGAAAATTAATTCCCTAATGCATCCAATGATATTGATTTGATAGTGTAAATGTTGATATTTTTCCCTATAATTTTGGTCAAGCTTTACAAAATTTATATGCAAAGTAAAAAAACAAAGTGGATATCGCGTTGAATGTTAGAGGCCCTCCCAAACGTCCATGGATATGTTCGGACATATCCGTCAATATTTAGGGGTGTTGCAGGCCCGTCCAAAAGGCATGTGCAAGTGGTGCAGCCGCACACGAACCCCAAACCCCATGCCCCCCTAGTTTTAGGGAAATCCCTATTCACCGCATTATGCGACAAACTGACGAGGATTCGCATAGGTGAGGAGCCGAGTGCACTCGGGATGGGCCAGCCCATTTGCGTGGAGAAGTATCCGGTTTTGGGAACCTTCTGGAAGGCCCCAGGTGGTTTATACCGGTTTTGGGAACCTTCCGGAAGGTAACAAACCAATTTTTTATTCTGTTATATAAATTTGTTTTTTCTTTAATATTTTGTCATTTCTGTTTTTTCCTTTTAAAAAAGTGTTCATGGATCCAAATTTTATTGTTCAAAAGTTCAAAAATATACACATTTCCAAAAACTGTCCAAAAAATTTTCCTGTTTCTGAAATTTGTTCATAAAACTCAAAAAATGTTCTGGTTTTTGGAAAATGTTTCAGTATTTCATGTAAGGTTCCCGTTTTTCAAATATGTTCATAAATTCAATTAATCGTTTGGTACTTTGGAAAATGTTCTTGTTTGTCAAAAATTGTTTTATATTTTAAAAAATGCTCCTATTTTCAGATTTCTTCATAGACTCAAAAATTGTTCTTCTTTTCCAAAAATATTTGTGTTTTTCAAAAATTGTTCAGAAATTTTAAAAATCCTGTTTTTCAAATTTGTTCATCTATTTAAATTTTTTTAGTTTCCAACAAATGCTCGTCTTTAAAAAATCAGAATTTAAAAAATGTTTCTATTTCAAATTTTTTTACTATATTGAAATATTGCTCACATTTTCCAAAAATGTTCGTGTTTTAAAAAAAGCAGAAATTCAAAAAATGTTCCCATTTTAAAAATGTGTTCATTAATACAAAAGTGTTTAAGTTTTCAAAAAATGTTCACGTTTTTAAATATAAAAAATGTTCCAGTTTTCAATCAGTGTTCACAATTCAAAAAATATCTTCATTCTTTAGAAAAATTCAACATTATATTCTCGTTTTTTAGAAAAAGTTTGGATTTAAAAAAATTACCTTTGAAAAAATAATTCGGTCTTTTCCAAGAAATGTCCAAAGTTTCAACAGTTTTCGGATCTGCAGGGTAATCTAGTTCTTATAGTTTCGTGTTGCATGTTTGTTGCTCACAGTCGTTTGGCCAACTGGTTATCACGACCCCCACACAATCGTCTGGGTTGGAGTTCGATTCCAGTTTGACGAACGAATTGTTTTGGATTTTACATCGCACAAGTATAGGTCGCGTTGGCCACATTGCTCGCCCACGGTTTTAGGCCAATGTCACATTTCTCATTAGTTTTTTTGTGCATAGTTTTGGGCCTTCTGGCCTTGTTTGATTGCTTGGGTTTCACCCCCAACCAGTTTTGGGCCTTCCCTGAACCGGGTTTTTCTGGTTTTCTTTCGGGTTTTACTTTCTTTTCTTTTTTCTTTTTTCTTTTTTTTGTTCCTTTTCTGTTTTTCTTCCTTATCTGTTTATCTGTTTTCATTTTTATTCTTGTTTTTAAAATTTATGAAAATATTTTAAATTTGTGAATCTATAATAGCTAAATAGTTCATCCCCACTAACTTATTTCTCTTGACATGCAGCCTACCCACCTTAGAAGTTCCGCCACATCATCAACTCTATCTTTTGCATTATGCCACGTCATGTGTTCCGTTTCTGGCGTACCGTGGTGTGCAGCATGTACGAGGATGGCTTGCTAGCCCATTAGGGCATGTAGAATGGTTGATAAGATAGTCTTATCTTAAGTGTTGCATGTAATTTAAAGATGACAGGAAAAACGTCTTTTTTTATGAGTTCTCTCTCCTCCATCTCATCATTTATCCTATATGACACTCCTAAAATAGCACCGTTGTACATGCCCATCTGCTAATGGCGCACGTCGGGGTTAATCGCCCAGACCGCTCATCTTCGCCGTTTCTCCCTCTTGACTCTCAATCTTCCCACCACAAATGCGCGCATGAAATAGATTGGGGCAGGCGAAGAAACTGGTGGAGACCTCCGGCAACTGTCCTCCCCTTTAAATAATGTTCTGCAGAACCCCTTCTTCCCCACGCTATTTTCCAAAAGAACGTGATGGATTTTCTTCTTCCTCACCATTTTCTCGATTCCCTTCGTCTCCACCAGTCCACCACAGCTGGGTCTACGGGCTTCTTCTCCAGATTCGTTATTTTTCTATGCCGATAAGTCAACGCGAGTTGAATCCCCCCACACCGTCGACGCTCATCTCCTTCCGTCCGCGACGTGTGCCCCGCCACCGCCTCATCGCCGCGGACGCATGCTCGGGGAATATGAATGCCTCTACAGGTACACCTTCGTCCCTTATAAGCTGCTCACTCCTATAGTTTTTTAATCCCCAATTTATGGACTCTTGCTTCCTGCCGTTCAATTTGTTCATGTACAAGAATCGAAGGGGGCTAGATTTAATAGGAGGAAGCGAACTGGTACTGGAATTCCTAGACATGTGTTTCCGAGGGAGGCAAGGCAAATAATCTAGATTAAGTGGTTAACTGATGATATTCTGTCAACGAATAGGTTTTGAATGTGCCTGCTCTTCCGTGAAAAAAAACACTCCTTAATAACTGAATAATATTTGTGGTTTGAATTTTAAGGGGCTCATATTAATTCGTACCTATTCTTTTCTTTTCCCTTGAATTTTAAGCTTATTGAATACTCTTTTGTTACAAACAGGTTACAGGTAATTGGATGGTGTTCTGGGAGTTAGAAAATGAAATAGGTGGAATGATTGATGCTACAAACATATTGGCACTATAATTTTATTCTTACCAGCTGAAGCTAAATATAAGTACTCTTACTTTGCTGGTAACTGCTATCAACTGAAGCTTATTCTGCATGATTTATGAGCACGGGCAACATTGATCTCTATCTATATGACTCCTCAACTTTTGTCCATATTTAGTTTACACGCAAAGCTTTACCGCCATATCAATGTTCCTGGATAAATAATGCCCTCTGTACTTCCATATTTAGTTTACACACAAAGCTTTACAACCATCGGTTTTGTTGCTTTTGTACATTCTTCATTATCTTTACCCAGATTGCAGATTTGCTCTGAATTAGCAAAACTAAAAAAAGTTGCAGGCAAAGTGCTCTTACGATTGTTTATATGGTCAGTACCAGATGGTTTGATGAGTTATATCATTGCCTTTTATTTTGAATGACAAGCGTAATTAATGATTCATGCATAGATGTACATACATGTTTTACTACCCAGTTCTGATGCAATAGTGACAAAGCTTTTTGATCCATCGCTCTCTCAAGTAGTGACCATCAGGATTATACAGATCACAATAGGCATGCCTTTTTTATCATTCATCACTGTATCAGGTATATCTTTTCCTCCAAAGGGTTACAAATGTTTTGACCTACACGTCTTAAGTTTATGCTGGAAATATATCTTTCAATGCTACACTGTAGTTAAATTTAAAAATCGAGGATCTATTTTTATATTTAACACTATCTCAAATCATGAGAACCTTAAGATTTGCTTAGTAAATTGCATTGTTAATGACGGTGTTTATTTGGTAGTTATCTCCATAACACATTTTGGCTTATTTTTATGCATATTATTTTGCCACACCAAGAACTATATAACTCATGCAGAGATGTTTGTCAACGTACTGCATTTGGTGTCTGCTTTCTCATAATAAAAAATAAGAGGCTAATGTATCCTTTTGGTGGCACAAATTTGGTTCATGTCAATAAGAAAAAACTTCGCACCTCAATTTAACTTTTGCAATATATCATTTTTGTGACCTCCAGTTTCTTACGTTTTTGTATGCAACTTGCAATTGATCATCTCCATATAATGCCTTATAAACATCTTTTCATCAATCACAAACCATTACGTGTTGTTCACCAGTGTTTAATGTAGGTCATATGTAATCCCTTCCAACATTGGATTAGGCTAGCTATGTTTATTTTCCACACAAAAAGGCTAGCTATGTACATGTCGATCTACATTTATTAGGTTGATTTATAATAAAATAAGCCTATACCTGACAATCAACACACTTTTTTTCACCTATATAGGTTAAGGAGATGTATCTGGCTACCTCGCCTGGATGTTTTGTGCAAATATGTTATGTAGTACATACACTGTATGATTGCCTCCTTTTTTTTGTTATCTCCCATACTTTATAGGGATGTAGTATGTTGTATATATATTGAACAAGAGCACCGATGAATTGACTTGAAGAGTTTTGTTTTAGACAGATGGCATTCCAAACCATTTTCAGATTTTCTGTTAACTATGCTATGATGATTACCCATTTTGTAAATGATTTCATTGCCTGATGACCGTTCGTATCCATCCAGCCCCACATATTTAGCATTGCTATTTTGTTTTGGTCTAAAGTTGAGCTTTGGGGAGTAAACACAAGTATTGCAATTTTTTGACTGGGGACCTTCAGTGTGGTATCTCGGAATGCTTTCATTACTTCTTGGTTAATCCTTCATAAGGCCTTTTAGCTTTAAAGGTTAAAATCTGCAGCTTATGTGCTTTTCCTTTCCATGGTACTCTGAATAATCTCTTCCCGTGGATGCAAACTCCAAGTTAGCCATTAACACATGGTTCTAGCAATATGGAGTGTTTGGTCGACCAATTCAATGATTTTTGTGTTATATTGTAATGCAAGTTTTACTCTAATATGTGCAATACTCATTCTTATGTCAGTTGTGCATTGTACATCATGGCAAGCAAAGAAAAATTATTTTTGGATGTTATTCTTTCATAACATTTGTTAAGTGTGTTACCAAGGCACGATGTACTATCCTTTTTCGTACATTGAGCCTTTTCATGTCTACCCAAATACAACTTTTGTCTCAGACTGTCGCAGGAAAATTTACTACTACAAGTTTCCACAACAACGCGAGGGGTGTCACCTAGTATTTTTTTAACAACACAAACTTGTTTATGAAATGATGAACATTTTTTTAAAGTCATGATTCTGTTTTTACAAATTCGTGAACAATATCTTAAATCGTGATCATTTTTTTCAAACCGTGAACATGTTTTAAAAATCATGAACATTTTTTTGAGAACGTGAACATTTAATAAAAAATCATGGATATGATTTCAAATTCTCAAAGCATCTTTCTCGAAATCTTGAACATTTTTTGACTCATGAACTTTTCAAAATTCACAACCAATTTTTTTGAAATCATGAATATTTTTAAACTTCGTGAGCATTTATTTACATATTCTAGAACAATTAAACAATTATACACATTCGCGATCATTTTCTTAAATTATGATCATTACTTGAAATCATGAACATTTTTTTAAAATTGCGAACTTTTTTTTAAATGGGGGAGGTGTGCGCTGGCTTCGTTCGCAGCACGTTATGCGCCCAATAGGAGCTCCCGTCCCTTTTAGAGCGAGAAGGAAACCTCGCTTCAAGGCCAGTGTGCGATGGACCGGTCCAGCTGCGCTAGAGGCCACAACCTTTATTTTTTTACCTGTTTATTGTTTTCTCTTTTATTTACTTTTGTTTATACTTCCAACTATTTTAAAGAAAATATATTACAAAAACATTTAACATAAAAGATTTAAAAAAATATATTAACCAAGCATTTAAAAAATATTAAATGTGTATGGGGAAAATGTTTCTCATGTATACGGAAAAATATACAATGTGTCTGAAAAAGTTGATCATGTATTTAAAAATTTTAAATCAAGAATTTAAGAAAATGTTAAGTAAGTATTTAAAAAATATTAATCAAGCATTTGCAAAATTGTTAACTGTGTATAGAAAAAAATGTTGAACATGTATTAAAAAAATTAATCTTAAATTTGAAAAAATGTTAATGAAGCATTTGATTTTTTAAATGTGTATAGAATTAATGTTAATCTTATATTTGAAAAATAGTAATCAAGCATTTGAAAAAAGTGTATACGAAAAATGTTAATTTTATATTTGAAAAATAGTAATCAAGCATTTGGAAAAAGTGTATAGGAAAAATGTTAATCTTATATTTGAAAAATAGTAATCAAGCATTTGAAAAAAGTGTATAGTAAAAATGTTAACCATGTGTTCAAAAAATGTTAATCTTGTATTTGAAAAATGCAATCAAGAATTTTTTTAATGTGTATAAAAAAAGTTGACCGTGTATTAAAAAAATTAAACTTGTATTTCAATAATAGTAAACATGTATTAGATATATACAAATTATGTACAATGTGTATGGGAAGGAGTAGGCACAATAAAAATATAAGTTATCAAAAAGCATTAATCCTATATTTAAGAAACGTTAGCCATGTATATAAAAGCATTAATCCCTTCCAACATTATGTTTCAGATGTATAGGAAAATTGTTAAATGTGTACTGAAAAAGTGAACACATGTTGAACCTGAAAGAAACCAATGAAAACCGACTAAAAACAAATAAAAATGAAGAAAACCCAATAAAAAGAAAAACAAAGAAAATGAAAACCTGACAAAACAATTCAAAAGAATGAAAATTGAGAAACCTGAGAAAGAAACAATGGAAAACAAAGTAAACCCATGAAAACCAAGGAAGAAATAAAAGAAAACTGAAGAAAGAAAGAAATAAAAGAAAAAACTGATGAAAACCAAGAAAAACCAAATAAAAATGAAGAAAAACTGAAAACTGATAAATGAAACGAAGAAAACCGACGAAAAAGCAAATAAAACAAAAAACACCATGGAGAAAAAGGTAAAAAAGAAAACAAACAATAAATAAGAATCCAAAAAACCCTCTGAGAACGAGTGAAATCAGCGAACCAAGTGGACTCAGCGAAAAAGAAAAACGAGAGCCGGCGAAGAAAAAAGAGAGATGAAAACAGGCCGGTCTAGTAGCTATTAACCTGCAGCGAGACCTATGTTGCCTCGCTTTAAGCGAGATATAACATCTGTGGATCGGCATGCCTCGAGCATCTCCAGCTCTCCTGAACTCCCTCCCGGTCAAACCTCTTTCCCGATCGATTACGTTGCACTGTTCCTTCGTTTGTAGTCCTCCTGAGTCCCAGGTGTTAGAATTAAACACACATGTTTAATTGGAAGGGAATCTCCCCTTGTTAACTGCCATGCCGTTGTCATCAGGCAAACGACACGCCTCTCCCTTCGCGTCCCTCGGCGTCCCTACGGGATGTATATATTGTAACAAACCCCATCAATGAGAACAACGATTCCACTACTTGTCAATTATCTCTCGCTTATTTTGCAATACGTTATCAGCACGCTCCCGGTAGAGCGATTCTATCGGCGCCTGGCTACGACCTCGCTCGCTCGCGAGTTCAACGACCGCAGCCCTCGGTTCGGCGTGGTGGCGCCTGCTACCGCGGCGGCCATCAGCCCGGCGAAAACGCTTCCAAGCGGCAGCCTCAAAACTTCGCGCCTCGCACCCTCGTCGCCAGCCGTGGCCACGCCCGCCCACGCCGTGGCCGTTCCTGGTCGCGTCGGCGCTGCTCCCCGGCCTCCCCAGCCGCGCCCCGCGCCAGGTCGTGGCCATGC
Organism: Triticum aestivum; assembly: GCF_018294505.1. Lineage (NCBI taxonomy): Eukaryota > Viridiplantae > Streptophyta > Magnoliopsida > Poales > Poaceae > Triticum > Triticum aestivum. The sequence goes on along the minus strand of NC_057805.1, from coordinate 407,702,382 downwards.
TTGCATGCTTGCTGTACTGCCATGGAATAGCCAATCTAGCACTTTCTGTGTGGATTGCTGACCGGCGACGGATAGAGCGAGATGCATCAGATCTTGGTCTGACGGGGGTCCTGCGGTGCTGAGATGTGGACCTGCATGCCTCGCGCCATCGCCATCTGGCCGCGCGGGCCGCCCCGCGCCTCGGTCGCGCCCGTCCGCTCG
>NC_057805.1:407701124-407701977 GCF_018294505.1 Triticum aestivum | reverse complement strand
CCTTGCGCGCGCCTGTCCTGCACCCGTGCCGCGGCCCCCTGGCTTCGTGCCCGTGGCGCTCGCAGAACACGCCGACGCCAACGCGGGCCGGAGCAGCCTCGCGGAGAGGTTTTACGGCCCCACCATGGCCGCCATCGACCACCGCGCCAGGACTTGAGCACCGGCCAGCCGATCGAGGTCGTCATAATCGACGACGACGACGAGGCCGCGGCGCTGCCATCAGACTGTAACACCCCGCATGTAACTTGCCATATTTGTAACTCCGACCCTTGCCATTTCCGGCTATGTGATATGTTTTTCCCTCCGTTGTCGGGTTTTGTCTTTCGTTTTGTATTTTGTCATGTCATGCATTTTCATATCATGTCATCATGTGCATTGCATTTGCATACGTGTTCGTCTCATGCATTCGAGCATTTTCCCCGTTGTCCGTTTGCCAATCCGGCGCTCCTATCTCCTCCGGTGCACCCCTCTTGTTTTCTTTCGTGTGCGTATGTCAAACTTTCTCGGAATGGATCGAGGCTTGTCATGTGGTCTTATTACACCACCGGAGACTACCGGTCAAGTTTCGTTCCATTCGGAGGTCGTTTGGTACTCCAACGGTTAACCGGACATCCGCAAAGTCCATTTGAGTGTCCAGAAAAACCCCCTCTAAAACCAGCCCAAAACCCACCAAACTCTCTTCCATGCTCTAGGTCGTTCGATCACGATCGTGTGGGCGAAAACCGCACCTCATTTGGAGCCTCCTAGCTCCCTCTACCTATAAATATGTGGGCATCCCGAATTACAACCGCAGTCTAACCCTAGCCCTCGTCCCACTCCGCCGCCGGACACGTCCGGGCGGAGCCGGACACGT
>NC_057805.1:407691262-407700857 GCF_018294505.1 Triticum aestivum | reverse complement strand
CTCCTCTCCCTCCTTCCCCGTCGCCGGCCAGGAGCTCCGGCCCCGATCCGATATGGATCGAGCCAGCGGTACTGTTCCCGTTGACTTCTTCGTCCCCCCTTTTTTCTTCCAAGTCCTGGAATCTTATCAGTATATGTACTTGTTCCCGATGCCGTAACTTCTTGCATGTAGCTCCGATTCGCGCGTGTAATATGTCAAATTGTTCGTATCGTGATGCTCTTCATTTTGTTCAATTGCACCATGTTCATTAAAGGTCATCTTGATGACCAAATCTTCGTTGGAAGAGGGCTAGTTGCTGTTATTCTCTGGTTCTTAGCAGAACTTGGAGATTTGTCATTTTTGTATCATTTATTCTGTGCATCTTTTGAGCATGAGCTCTACATGTGTTTTGAAGTATGCCATGCCATATTTCCAGTGGTGTAGTCCATGTATTTTTGTGATCTCTGTGGTGACTAGCACAAGCATGCAAAGTAGGCCCCGTAATAATTCTGATTTCAGGGACACTGATTTCTCTTGTCCTTGTCTGCTGTTATTTTGTTGCCATGTAAACTTGATGCTACAGAGAGATCCATGCATATTTTGGAGATGTTCAGTAAGGATGTTTTGTAGCTATAGTTGTAATTGATCCATTCCTGCAATTGTTTGCAATTTTAGATTACCGTAGCATGACTCAATCTTGCTGTACTTTTGCTATAAAATATTTCTGGCAGATTCTTAACATGATATGCAATTTTGTCAAGCTTATTGTAGTTGACCCATACATTCTATGCAATTGTTCTTGCCATGGATAGCTTCATAAGCATGCCATCTTGCTGTAGATATGCTTGGTTTGTCATGCCTTGCTCTGTAGTGAGTGCATCAAGCTCACAAATGGGCCTACATATTAATATTTCTGCCATGCTCTGTTTTCTGCCAAGTCTGAAACCTGATAACGAAACTTGCTATGTTTACATGTTTGCCATCATATCTTCTGGTCATTTTTGGCTTATGGTCAGTAAGGGACTTTTGTCATGTGCATTTAGTAGAACACTACCATGCTTTGTTTTGCTATTTTAAGTTCCTGTAGCATGTTGATTTCATGCTCTGAACATTGCTACCTGATGCTGTTTTCTGCCATGTCCAGTTTTTCACCGTCTGTGAACCTGTAATCTTTTGCACTTTTGCCATGCTTGTTTGAGCTTGATATGTTGTGAACTAGTCGTAGCTCAGTGTTCATCTTTTGTCAAGCATCTCCTGTACATTACTGCCATGTGCTTTGTTGCTATGTTGGGGTGCTGTAGCTTTGTTACTTGCTGCATTTTAAGTGCTATCTTGCTGTTTATCGCAGATTAGTGTCATTCTTGTTTTGCTTGCCATTTGCAAACCGTGCATCCGATTCCGGTGATGTTTATATCGATTTCGACCGAAATAATCTCACCTTTCCAGTGGCATGCTTGGTTTGCCAAGTTACTGCCATGTTCATCATTTTCCTTCCGGAGCACGCATATGCATCGCATATCATATCTTGCATATCATACATGTTTTGCATCATGTTGCTTGCGCATTTCTCGTTGTTGATTGTGGTTCCGTTTGGTTGTGTTTTTGTCTTGGGTAGAGCCGGGAGACGAGTTCGTGAACGAGGAACCTATCGAGTACGCTTACGAGGATCAAGCTTTCGACAACTCTAAGAATCTTGCAGGCAAGATGACCACCCCTCGAAATCACTTCTATCTTTGCTATGCTAGTTGTTCGCTCTATTGCCATGCTCGCTACCTATCACTTGCTATATCATGTCTTCCATTTTAGCCATGTCAGCCCTAACCATCCTTTCCTAGCAAACCGTTGTTTGGCTATGTTACCGCTTTTGCTCAGCCCCTCTTATAGCGTTGCTAGTTGCAGCTGAAGTTGAAGTTTGTTCCATGTCGGAACATGGATATGTTGGGATATCACAATATCTCTTATTTAATTAATGCATCTATATATTTGGTAAAGGGTGGAAGGCTCGGCCTTATGCCTGGTGTTTTGTTCCACTCTTGCCGCCCTAGTTACTGTTAAACCGGGATTATGTTCCTTGAGTTTGCGTTCCTTACGCGGTCGGGTGATTTATGGGACCCCTTTGACAGTTCGCCTTGAATAAAACTCCTCCAGGAAGGCCCAACCTTGGTTTTACCATTTGCGACCTATACCTTTTTCCCCCGGGTTTTCTAGAGCCCGAGGGTCATCTTTATTTTAAACCCCCGGGCCAGTGCTCCTCTGAGTATTGGTCCAAACTGTCAGTCGCCGGTGGCCACCAGGGGCAACTCTGGTCTGGCCTATCGGAAGCTTGGACAATCCGGTGTGCCCTGAGAACGAGATATGTGCAGCTCCTATCGGGATTTGTCGGCACATTCGGGAGGCTTTGCTGGTCTTGTTTTACCATTGTCGAGATGTCTTGTAAACCGGGATTCCAAGACTGATCGGGTCTTTCCTTATCCTACGTTGACCGTGAGAGCTTATGATGGGCTAAGTTGGGACACCCCTGCAGGGTATTATCTTTCGAAAGCCGTGCCCGCGGTTATGAGGTAGATGGGAATTTGTTAATGTCCGGTTGTAGATAACTTGTCACTTGACCCAATTAAAATACACCAAGTGCGTGTGTAACCGTGATGGTCTCTTCTCGGCGGAGTCCGGGAAGTGAACACGGTCTGTGTTATGTATGACGTAAGTAGGTGTTCAGGATCACTTCTTGGTCATTGCTAGATGACGCCCGTTCCATTGCTTCTCTTCTCGCTCTCATTTGCGCAAGTTAGCCACCATATATGCTTTTGCCGCTGCAGCTCCACCTCTTTGCACCACCTTTTCCTACAAGCTTATATAGTCTTGATCTCGCGGGTGTGAGATTGCTGAGTCCCCGTGACTCACAGATTCTACCAAAACAGTTGCAGGTGCCCACGATGCCAGTGCAGACGATGGCGTCGATCTCAAGTGGGAGTTCGACGAGGAACGTGGTCGTTACTATGTGTCTTTTCCTGATGATCAGTAGCGGAGCCCAGTTGGGACGATCGGGGATCTAGCATTTGGGGTTGTCTCATTTTCATCTGGTTTTGACCGTAGTCGGTCTATATGCTTGTATTTTGGATGATGTATGCATAATATTTATGTTTTGTGTGAAGTGGCGATTGTAAGCCAACTCTTTATCCCATTCTTGTTCATTACATGGGATTGTGTGAAGATGACCCTTCTTGCGACAAAACCACTATGCGGTTATGCCTCTAAGTCGTGCCTCGACACGTGGGAGATATAGCCGCATCGTGGGGTTTACAAGTTGGTAATGAGAGCCATCCCCGACTTAGGAGCGCCCTGCTTGATCGAATCGCTGGCGTTGTTGAGTCTAGAACAAAAATGTTTTGAGTCTTAGGATTATATATATCGGAGAGTAGGATTCTTTTTACTCCTCAGTCCCTTCTTCGCTCTGGTGAGGTCTCCTGACGTAGAAGTTTTGACTACTCTCTCCTCAAATTTCACTAAATTTTTTTTTAGGATCACGCGGGTATCTTGGAATCGTTCCGATCGATTTGTGACGAGAACATTGTTCTTGGTGCCTCCTGTCATTTAGGGGTTGTGGCAGTGTCCCGGGGAGTTGAGCTCCGAGGTGTTGTCGTCACAATTTTATCGTTGCAGTTCTGGAATACCTGAGTTTCGCCGACATCGAAATCTCTTTTATGCAGTTGTTGGTGAGATCACCTCGACGCCACCCAGTACTGGGGCGGGAGTTCGGGAGTATTGCCATAACTTGTATAACGGATGTTTTTCGATGGTTGAGGTAAACGATTTCCGAAGATTTCTTGGTTATGTGTTGACGGATGGATACAACTGGATCTAGGGATTGTTAGTTTGGGTGATATATTTTGTGTCCCCTGTATCCCCTACACTAGATTGCATAACCAGAAAGTTTCGGGAGTTTATAAGTGGGAATTCTAGTAGCCTTAGGATATCTTTCCGACAGACGCATGATATGAGATTGGGGTTCGACGTCTAGTGGTCCGCCTGTATACGGTTGATTTTACAGTGGTCTCGTTGTGTCTTAAAGAGTCCATGGCTTTGCCGACTCGGGGACGCTTCGTATGTCATGTGCACAGCCTTGTACATGATGGTGCTATACGATTGAGCCCGTGTGGGCCCCACCACGAAAACTTCGGACGAAACCTCTATCATATGTTTGTTCCGGCTTATTCTGCAAGCCAATACTTTGTTTTATTTTGTATTGTGGTATTCGAGTTAATTCGAATTCATATGTTCATTCCATATATTTTTCAAGTGGCTTCTCAACTTATGGAAGTGTGATGATTTACTACGGAATTCATTCGTTCATCTTCGTTCGAATGTTTATTGTGAAGACTATATGTTGCAATTTCTATCCGTCGATTCTACTTATCTTTTTGTCTATCAAGATGCTAACGGATGTCACCCTCTTCAGGATGGCTCCGCCAACGCGCCAGAATCCGGATCGCAATGAAGGGAGTCAAGCGAACCCTCCGCCACCACCTCCACCTCCGGAGGCATGGCAGGCAATCATGGCAGCCACCAACGCCAATGCTCAGATGATTCTGCAACTCTTGCAAGAACGTACTCAAGGGCAAGGCAATCAAGGCAATCAAGGTCAAGGCAACAATCAGTTTCACTTTGCCACTCTCAACCAGTTTCTCGCAAATCAGCCCAAGTCTTTCAGCTACTGTGCCGAGGCCACGGATGCTGATGATTGGCTCGTGGACATCAACAAGCATTTTGAATGTAGCAATGTCAGGCCTGAGGACTTTGTCAAGTTCGCTTCTTTCCAGCTCAAGGACCAAGCTGCTGATTGGTTTCAACAATACAAAGATTCCAGAGGAGGTCGTGTGATTACTTGGACTGACTTCTGTCGGGACTTCAAAGCGCACCACATTCCACAAAGTGTTGTCGAGAGCAAGCGTGAGGAGTTCCGCAATCTCAAGCAAGGAAACATGTCTGTGTATCAATACAACATTCAGTTTCAGAAACTTGCTCGCTTCGCTAAACAAGACGTTCCTGATGAGAAGAGTATGATCTATCACTTCAGAGGTGGCCTTAAAGAGGATCTGCAGTTAGCTCTCGTTCTTGTTGAGCCTACTCAGTTTGATCAATTCTACAATATGGCACTGAAGCAAGAGGCTGCTCAGCTCAAGTGTGAGGCTTCTAAGAAGAGAGTCAGAGACGCAGTTCAGTCTTCTTCTTCCTCACTTGTGACAGCTAAGCAACAGAAGTTCTGGTTGCCTCCTCCTCCTCCGTTTCGTCAGCCTTACCAGCAGAAGAACAAAGGTGGCCATGGTTCTAACAACTCTTCCAACTCTGCCTATCAGAACAAGTCTCAGAATCAAGCTCCAAAGTCCAATGCTCCTTATCACCGTCCACTCTCAGAGGTGACTTGCAACAAATGTCAGCAGAAAGGTCACTATGCTAACAAGTGCTTCAACCAGAGGCGTCTTCCTCCTCCTCCTCCTGTCAGATCTTCCAGCAATGCAGTGGTCAAGCATAATCCAAAGTTTGCAAAGGTGAACATGATGAATGCAGCTCAAGCGGAGGAATCTACTGATGTGATAATGGGTAATCTTCCTGTTAATGATATTCCTGCAAAAGTTCTTTTTGATACTGGTGCATCGCTTTCTTTCATATCAAGACCTTTTGCATCCAAGCATGAATTGCATTTCCAAGGATTGCCTAGGCCGTTAGCAGTTGTCTCTCCGGGCAAATGCATGAATGCAAGTTCCATGGTTCCGAATGTTACCATCAAGATGGGCGACTATAAATTTCAGTCTTCTCCAATTGTTCTTGGTGACTCGGATATTGATCTTATTCTCGGGATGGACTGGCTTTCTGAGCACAAGGCTAAACTTGATTGTGCTGCCAGGGAAATTCAATTGACACACTCGTCTGAGGATGTGATTATTTTTGCCGCTCGTGATGAAACCATTCGGTTTTTCTCTCTCAATGAGAAGGGCGAATTGGATGCCATCTCTCAAATTCCAGTCGTTTGCGAGTATCAAGATGTCTTTCCAGAAGAGCTTCCGGGTATGCCTCCGCACCGGCCAGTTGAGTTCGTTATCGAACTAGAGCCTGGTACTGTACCTGTTTGCAAGCGTCCATACAAGCTTGGACCTAACGAGCTGAAGGAATTGAAGAAGCAGCTTGATGAACAAGAACGTCTGGGTTTGATCAGACCGAGTTCTTCTCCATGGGGTTGTGGTGTTCTTTTTGTCAAGAAGAAGGATGGCACGGACCGACTTTGTGTCGACTACCGTCCATTGAACAAGAAGACAATCAAGAACAAGTATCCACTTCCCAAGATCAATGAGCTATTTGAGCAACTCAAAGGCGCTAAAGTATTCTCGAAGCTTGACCTTCGTATGGGTTATCATCAGATTCGCATTCGTGAAGAAGATATTCCCAAGACAGCTTTCAGAACAAGCTTTGGTTCTTATGAATATACTGTCGTGTCTTTCGGCCTTGTCAATGCTCCTCCGGTGTTCTCTCGGATGATGAATTTCATCTTCAACCCCTATACCAATGAATTCGTTCTGGTGTATCTCGATGATATCTTGGTCTTCTCCAAGAACAAGCAGGATCATGCCAAACATTTGTGATTGGTGCTCGACAAGCTCAGAGAGTATCAATTCTATGCGAAGTTCTCTAAATGTGAGTTTTGGCTTGATGAAGTTCTTTTCCTTGGTCACATCATCTCTGCCAAGTGCATCGCTGTTAACCCCGAGAAGGTGTCCGCAGTTCTGGATTGGGAACCTCCTCAAAATGTCAAGCAGCTCCGCAGTTTTCTGGGTCTTGCAAGCTATTGCCGAAGATTCGTTGAGAATTTCTCCAAGATTGCAAAGCCTCTTTCTAATATCCTTCAGAAGCATGTGAAGTATGTCTGGTCTCCTGAGTGTGACGTTGCTTTCAACACTCTCAAAGAGAAACTAGTCACAGCTCCTGTCTTGACTCCTCCTGATGAATCCAAGCCGTATGAAGTTTTCTGTGATGCTTCTCTCCAAGGTCTCGGTGCTGTGTTAATGCAAGAGAAGAAAGTTGTGGCTTATACTTCTCGGCAGTTGAAGCCCAACGAGAAGAACTACCCCACTCACGATCTTGAGTTGGCGGCAGTTGTCCATGCATTGATTACGTGGAGACATCTCTTGTTGGGAAGACAAGTGGACATTTTCACCGATCACAAGAGTCTCAAGTATATCTTCACTCAGCCCAACCTCAACCTCAGGCAGACTCGATGGGTCGAAATGATTCAAGAGTACAATCCGAGTATCGAATATACTCCAGGCAAGGCAAATGTCATTGCAGATGCCTTAAGCAGGAAAGCTTATTGCAACAGCTTAATTCTCAAGCCTTTCCAGCCGGATCTTTGTGAAGCTTTCCGCAAGCTGAACCTCCAAGTTGTTCCTCAAGGCGTTCTTGCCAACCTATTAGTATCTCCTACTTTGGAAGATCAAATTCGTGAGGCACAACTCCTTGATGCCATGGTGAAGAAGGTGAAACGTGGTATCGACAAGGGTCTTTCCAAATACAAGTGCTATCGCATTGATGACAGAGACACTTTGTTCTTCGAGGACCGGATTGTGGTTCCGAAAGGTGATCTAAGGAAAGTCATAATGAATGAGGCGCACAATTCTCTCCTTTCCATTCATCCTGGAAGTACGGAGATGTATCATGACCTCAAGCAGTCGTATTGGTGGACTCGAATGAAGCGAGAAATTGCTCAATTCGTGAATGAATGTGATGTCTGCCGAAGAGTGAAAGCAGAACACCAACGACCAGCTGGTCTCCTCCAACCTCTTGCTATCCCAGAATGGAAGTTTGATCATATTGAATGTACTTCGTGACTGGATTTCCAAAGTCCAAGCGCGGTAATGATGCTATTTTCGTTGTCATTGACAAGCTCTCTAAAGTGGCTCATTTCCTTCCTATCAAAGAATCCATCACAGGAGCTCAGCTGGCAGAGCTCTACACCTCCAGAATTGTCTCTTTGCACGGCATTCCACAATTGATTTCTTCTGATCGTGGAAGCATCTTCACCTCTAAGTTCTGGGACTCCTTCCAGAAGGCCATGGGCACAAACATTCGCTTCAGCACAGCTTTCCATCCTCAAACTAGTGGCCAAGTCGAGCGAGTCAATCAAATTCTTGAAGATATGCTCAGGGCTTGTGTCATTTCCTTTGGCATGAAATGGGAAGATTGTCTCCCTTATGCTGAATTCTCCCACAACAACAGCTTCCAAGCGAGTTCGGGCAAGGCCCCATTCGAGATTCTCTATGGCAGAAAGTGCCGTACTCCTCTCAATTGGTCAGAGACTGGTGAACGCCAACTTCTTGGCAATGACTTAATCACTGAAACTGAAGAAATGTGTAAAGTCATCCGTGATAATCTCAAAGCCGCGCAATCGCGCCAGAAGAGTTACTATGATAGTAAGCATCGTGATTTGGCTTTCGAGATCGGAGACCATGTCTACCTCCGCGTCTCTCCAATGAAAGGCACTCGTCGCTTCGGTATCAAAGGGAAGCTTGCCCCTAGATACGTGGGTCCTTTCAAGATTATTGGCAAAAGAGGCGACCTCGCCTATCAACTTGAGCTTCCTTCCAACTTCGCGAACGTGCACGATGTGTTCCACGTGTCACAGCTCCGCAAGTGCTTCAAGACGCCTGAGCGCACTATCGACTTCGAAGAGATTGACCTCCAAGAAGATTTGTCTTATCATGAGCACCCAGTTGCTATTCTTGAAGAAACTGAGCGCCAGACTCGCAACAAGTCAATCAAATTCCTCAAAGTGAAGTGGTCGCACCATTCCGACCGGGAAGCCACCTGGGAACGCGAGGACCATCTCCGTTCCGAATATCCGGAGTTCTTTCAGTCCTAGATCTCGGGACGAGATCCTCTCGTAGTGGTGGAGTGTTGTAACACCCCGCATGTAACTTGCCATATTTGTAACTCCGACCCTTGCCATTTCCGGCTATGTGATATGTTTTTCCCTCCGTTGTCGGGTTTTGTCTTTCGTTTTGTATTTTGTCATGTCATGCATTTTCATATCATGTCATCATGTGCATTGCATTTGCATACGTGTTCGTCTCATGCATCCGAGCATTTTCCCCGTTGTCCGTTTTCCAATCCGGCGCTCCTATCTCCTCCGGTGCACCCCTCTTGTTTTCTTTCGTGTGCGTGTGTCAAACTTTCTCGGAATGGACCGAGGCTTGTCATGTGGTCTTATTACACCACTCGGAGACTACCGGTCAAGTTTCGTTCCATTCGGAGGTCGTTTGGTACTCCAACGGTTAACCGGACATCCACAAAGTCCATTTGAGTGTCCAGCAAAAACCCCCTCTAAAACCAGCCCAAAACCCACCAAACTCTCTTCCATGCTCTAGGTCGTTCGATCACGATCGTGTGGGCGAAAACCGCACCTCATTTAGAGCCTCCTAGCTCCCTCTACCTATAAATATGTGGGCATCCCGAATTACAACCACAGTCTAACCCTAGCCCTCGTCCCACTCCGCCGCCGGACACGTCCGGGCGGAGCCGGACACGTCCAACCGCCGCCGCCGGCCCGCGAAGCCCGCAGCGGGCCCGC
>NC_057805.1:407677181-407690896 GCF_018294505.1 Triticum aestivum | reverse complement strand
CGCCGGCGCCCCTCCGCCCGCCGCCGGCCTCGCCTCCCCCGGGCCGCCGCGCCTCCTCTCCCGCCTTCCCCGTCGCCGGCCAGGAGCTCCGGCCCCGATCCGATCTGGATCGAGCCAGCGGTACTGTTCCCGTTGACTTCTTCGTCCCCCCTTTTTTCTTCCAAGTCCTGGAATCTTATCAGTATATGCACTTGTTCCCGATGCCGTAACTTCTTGCATGTAGATCCAATTCGCGCGTGTAATATGTCAAATTGTTCGTCTCGTGATGCTCTCCATTTTGTTCAATTGCATCATGTTCATTAAAGATCATATTGATGCCCAAATCTTCGTTGGAAGAGGGCTAGTTGCTGTTATTCTCTGGTTCTTAGCAGAACTTGGAGATTTGTCATTTTTGTATCATTTATTCTGTGCATCTTTTGAGCATGAGCTCTACATGTGTTTTGAAGTATGCCATGCCATATTTCAAGTGGTGTAGTCCATGTATTTTTGTGATCTCTGTGGTGATTAGCACAAGCATGCAAAGTAGGCCCCGTAATAATTCTGATTTCAGGGACAGTGATTTCTCTAAGTCTGTCTGCTGTTATTTTGTTGCCATGTAAACGTGATGCTACAGAGAAATCCGTGCATATTTTGGAGATATTCAATAAGGATGTTTTGTAGCTATAGTTGTAATTGATTCATTCCTGCAATTGGTTGCAATTTTAGATTGCCGTAGCATGACTCAATCTTGCTGTACCTTTGCTATAAAATATTTCTGGCAGATTCTTAACATGATATGCAATTTTGTCGAGCTTATTGTAGTTGACCCATACATGCTATGCAATTGTTCTTGCCATGGATAGCTTCATAAGCATGCCATCTTGCTGTAGGTATGATTGGTTTGTCATGCCTTGCTCTGTAGTGAGTGCATCAAGCTCACAAATGGGCCTACATATTAATATTTCTGCCATGCTCTGTTTTCTGCCAAGTCTGGAACCTGATAACGAAACTTGCTATGTTTACATGTTTGCCATCATATCTTCTGGTCCTTTTTGGCTTATGGTCAGTAAGGGACTTTTGTCATGTGCATTTAGTAGAACACTACCATGCTTTGTTTTGCTATGTTAAGTTCCTGTAGCATGTTGATTTCGTGCTCTGAACATTGCTACCTGATGCTGTTTTTTGCCATGTCGAGTTTTTCACCAAGTCTGTGAACCTGTAATCTTTTGCACTTTTGCCATGCTTGTTTGAGCTTGATATGTTGTGAACTAGTCATAGCTCAGTGTTCATCTTTTGTCAAGCATCTCCTGTAGATTACTGCCATGTGCTTTGTTGCTATGTTGGGGTGCTGTAGCTTTGTTACTTGCTGCATTTTAAGTGATATCTTGCTGTTTATCGCAGATTAGTGTCATTCTTGTTTTGCTTGCCATTTGCAAACCGTGCATCCGATTCCGGTGATCTTTATATCGATTTCGACCGAAATAATCTCACCTTTCCAGTGGCATGCTTGGTTTGCCAAGTTACTGCCATGTTCATCATTTTCCTTCCGGAGCACGCATATGCATCGCATATCATATCTTGCATATCATACATGTTTTGCATCATGTTGCTTGCGCATTTCTCGTTGTTGATTGTGGTTCCGTTTGGTTGTGTTTTTGTCTTGGGTAGAGCCGGGAGACGAGTTCGTGAACGAGGAACCTGTCGAGTACGCTTACGAGGATCAAGCTTTCGACAACTCTAAGAATCTTGCAGGCAAGATGACCACCCCTCGAAATCACTTCTATCTTTGCTATGCTAGTTGTTCGCTCTATTGCCATGCTCGCTACCTATCACTTGCTATATCATGTCTCCCATTTTAGCCATGTCAGCCCTAACCATCCTTTCCTAGCAAACCGTTGTTTGGCTATGTTACCGCTTTTGCTCAGCCCCTCTTATAGCGTTGCTAGTTGCAGCTGAAGTTGAAGTTTGTTCCATGTCGGAACATGGATATGTTGGGATATCACAATATCTCTTATTTAATTAATGCATCTATATATTTGGTAAAGGGTGGAAGGCTCGGCCTTATGCCTGGTGTTTTGTTCCACTCTTGCCGCCCTAGTTACTGTTAAACCGGGATTATGTTCCTTGAGTTTGCGTTCCTTACGCGGTCGGGTGATTTATGGGACCCCCTTGACAGTTCGCCTTGAATAAAACTCCTCCAGCAAGGCCCAACCTTGGTTTTACCATTTGCGACCTATACCTTTTTCCCCCGGGTTTTCTAGAGCCCGAGGGTCATCTTTATTTTAAACCCCGGGCCAGTGCTCCTCTGAGTATTGGTCCAAACTGTCAGTCGCCGGTGGCCACCAGGGGCAACTCTGGTCTGGCCTATCGGAAGCTTGGACAATCCGGTGTGCCCTGAGAACGAGATATGTGCAGCTCCTATCGGGATTTGTCGGCACATTCGGGAGGCTTTGCTGGTCTTGTTTTACCATTGTCGAGATGTCTTGTAAACCGGGATTCCGAGACTGATCGGGTCTTTCCGGGAGAAGGTTTATCCTTTGTTGACCGTGAGAGCTTATGATGGGCTAAGTTGGGACACCCCTGCAGGGTATTATCTTTCGAAAGCCGTGCCCGCGGTTATGAGGCAGATGGGAATTTGTTAATGTCCGGTTGTAGATAAATTGTCACTTGACCCAATTAAAATACACCAAGTGCGTGTGTAACCGTGATGGTCTCTTCTCGGCGGAGTTCGGGAAGTGAACACGGTCTGTGTTATGTATGACGTAAGTAGGTGTTCAGGATCACTTCTTGGTCATTGCTAGATGACGCCCGTTCCATTGCTTCTCTTCTCGCTCTCATTTGCACAAGTTAGCCACCATATATGCTTTTGTCGCTGCAGCTCCACCTCTTTGCACCACCTTTTCCTACAAGCTTATATAGTCTTGATCTCGCGGGTGTGAGATTGCTGAGTCCCGGTGACTCACAGATTCTACCAAAACAGTTGCAGGTGTCGACGATGCCAGTGTAGACGATGGCGTCGATCTCAAGTGGGAGTTCGACGAGGAACGTGGTCATTACTATGTGTCTTTTCCTGATGATCAGTAGTGGAGCCCAGTTGGGACGATCGGGGATCTAGCATTTGGGGTTGTCTTATTTTCATCTGGTTTTGACCATAGTCGGTCTATATGCTTGTATTTTGGATGATGTATGCATAATATTTATGTTTTGTGTGAAGTGGCGATTGTAAGCCAACTCTTTATCCCATTCTTATTCATTACATGGGATTGTGTGAAGATGACCCTTCTTGCGACAAAACCACTATGCGGTTATGCCTCTAAGTCGTGCCTCGACACGTGGGAGATATAGCCGCATCGTGGGCGTTACACCAACCCCTGCGGTTGTTGAAGCCGAAGCCAGCGATGTGGTTGTCGATGCGGACACTGTCGAGCCGTCGCGCCTGCCGTCCCGCTGGAGAGTCCGCAGTCGAGCAGCCGCTCCAGCCACGCAGCAGCGGTGCTCACGCTCGCGGATGGCGCCTACAACGGCGTCGCACCCGGCACCCACCTCCGCGGTGGCTCCTCCTCCAGGACAAGCGCGGCAGGAGATCTTCTCATCGGTGATACGGCCGGTCAGCCGGCGCTGGGGGGTCTCCGCCGGTCTCCGCTCTGGATCTGGGATTGAAGTGACTCGGGAATTCGTAGACCTGTTTATTTCATCTAGTCGCTCTCCCTTATCTACTCGGTTTGACCAGGGCATCCGGCATAGCATGCCATGTTTTGCTTATTTGCACATTTGTTTCAGCAGATTAGCATCTACTCCCTCCGTTCCTAAATATCTGTCTTTCTAGAGATTTCAAATGGTCACCACATTCGGATGTATATAGACATATTTTAGAGTGTAGATTCACTCATTTTGTTCCGTATGTAGTCACCATTTGAAACCTCTAGAAAGACAAATATTTAGGAACGGAGGGAGTAGACCAGTGTGACTAACATCACTTCTAGTCACTGTTTTAGACCTGTTTATTTCAGTTTCAGTATTGTTTTTTGTCTAGTAACTTATATTCTAGAACATATGTGTGATGTGATATATTTCCATGTCCTACATATTGAAATTATACATCCACAATTTGCAATTGAGATTTTTTTAATCTCTTGCAATGATAAATTCAGTACCTCTGAAGTACGGTTTCTCCGTTGAGTGCGAGGTATTCCGGAATATTTCTATGATGTATCTATTTCCATGATAACCACATGTCGAGATTAATACGTCTATTTGCAATTGAGATTTTCAATTTCTTGCAAATACGGATGCAAAATTCAAGGTGATTTCTTCAAATTGATGCTTGAGATCACAAGATAGTCATATAGATCTACTGCCTACGCAGATTATCAATGACTACTGTTAAAGCCTACATTTTGCCATTTCGACATTATGATTGCTTTACAAAGTGCTCTCCCACATATGTTACTATGTTGTGACATAAGGCATTATGAGTGAGTATCTATTGATTTCATCAGATTATACTCCCTAGTGCTGCGAGATTACTCCATTTTGGAGATTATCTTTAAAGTGACATACTTAGCAATTTGAGATTCACACTAATGGTTTCAAGCTAAGTTCTTGAAATATCCATTAATTTTGCAATATTCATTACAACGGTAACCATGATGGTCTTTAATTTACTGATAGTAAATTAATTATCTTTGGTAACCGATGGCTAGAGAATTTGAGGCATTCGCCTTCACTGGCCACCACTGCCCTACCTGGGCCATGAACATCATGATTGCTCTTGTGTCTCGTGGGATAATGTGTGGAATTCAAGACCTGTCAGATTCACCTACGGTTGGAGTCACACCACTAACAGAATAAAAATGTTGCCTTATGCATCGTAAGGCATTATATCGATCCAGATATCAACATCTGCTTATTCTGTATTAGCAATCCCTGTGATACAAAGGACCTCAAGAGTAAAGGTTTGAAGCTCACTTCAACCTTCAACCCCGACATCACCGAAGGTGACGGGACCCTTTGGGCATGGAGAACGTGATGGTTGAATATGTCTCAACCGACATGTTTGGAGACTATGAACAGTCTCTCAATCTCCTCAGTGGTCAATATAATTTATGTCCATTTACGATGTTGTAACAACAACATAAGTATTGTTGTCATCATATATTGTATATCACAATATATTGTATCAGCACTTTGATACAAATTCATTTGTATGTATTCTATATATCCGACAGTGATTTTCTTGAGAATCTTCATGTCTATATATAGATTTCTACGGGAGTCAATCCGATGAAAAATGATATGTGCCTTGTGGGCATATGCACCACAAACTCTATACTCAGGGAAGTCCAATGTTTCCACTCTCATTGAGAGAAAGGAGGTATTTTAAAATCCCTAGACGCGATGAGGTATTTGTTGGCTCAACTCGAGTCACATTTACTATCCCTGTGGGTACTCGAGTAACGTCGGGATGCTTTATTAATTGCTTCCCAGGTTTAACTCGTACCCTACTAAACTATGGAGGTATCCGTTAAAATAGTTTTCATAGAGAAACTTATGTTGACAAGAAAGAGAAATACATTCTCTTTACCATATGCAACGGATATGGCAAGCACATTCTCTATGTATCATCTAGATTGTACTACACATACTACAAAATCCGTAGCACATGTTGCGCCCAAGATAGTTTTCCAAAATGTCTTGTACATGAAAAACTTGGCATACTCGCCTTGGTCATCGAGACATTGGTTGAAACCGAAACTATTAGCAATTCCAATAGTTTATGATTATTATGATGCTAAATTCTAACACCATTTGGATTTTATGTGCACTACAAGTGACACAGGGAAGCTAATTTTAAGACTTGCACACCTTAAAGTCTACGCTGAACCACTCAGACTCCTTGAGTGCATCAAGTTGAGGTAAGTGGCTCTTCCCATCCATTGACTAGACTATTCAGGTATTCCATGGTTCTAAAAGACATATCTATATGATGGTCTTAAGTGTGTGCTTTATTCACACGAAACCATTGGCTCATTATCCTGACATCGATTTCAAGCAAATCGAATGGATAACATTGCATAATTCTCCTTGAGTGCCTTCTCTATGGCCCTTGGATTGAAGTTTAGCAATTTGTCCTAATGTCTAGACTCAAAATGGTTTGGTAGAATCATACCCAAAGAGTTAAGCTCATTGCACTATCTTTATTTTGGAATTGCAACTTACCAACTTTACGTTGGAGTCATACAGTTTTACACGCTCATGACAGAACTGCATAATATTATTCCCCTCTATCTTTGATATGTGGATATCTATCAAGTATTTCTCATCTGCGGTAATTCGGTTGCATACCGATATCACCACCCGGCATACATCATTGGCCCCTCAACATATAGCTGGGATCTATGTGAGGAATAACTATATTTCCGTCATACCTCAAGCTCCTCGCATGGGGAGTTATTCAAGGCCAGTATGCTGATTCAATGAGGAACATTTCCAGGCATTAGGGGGAGATTTCAAGTACCATAAAGAATGCCAGGAAATTAGTGGAATGTTCAACACATTTCTGCCACAAATCCACGTACTCAAAGATCTGAACCATGCGTTCAGAAGATTTGCAACACATTGCAAATAACCTGCCAGATTCATTTACTGACTATAAAGGTGTCATACAATCCTACAATCTTGAAAAATATGTCGGAAAGAGTGGAGGTACCAACTAAAACCACTCAACTCCCCATTCAAAGCAACAGGGGGAGAAGTACGGCAATAGTAATCAGGATTCAGCTTCTCGCAAGCAAGGATATCAAGGCCCGTGAATCAGTAAATGCAAGTCAACTTCACGTTGACAGACACCTGATGGGTAGTATACACCCAGTGGACGGGAAACCTCCACCAACCCAGGTCATAGTGCACAAAATGATCGGGACATCGGAATACCTGACTCAATCGCATTGGGAAATCGCGAGCAGTCACTATGGGTAACGATATTTCCATCAACTATATATTGATATATAGATTCTGGAGAAACATATAACCAGAAGTCTACAATTGTCGACATACATTTCTCAACTAGATTGAAAAAACCTTTCAAGTGATTCAGATCCAAAGACCATGACCATGGCAAAGTGTGAACAACACTCGGACTGAACTCAAGCAAAGGGTATAATCTATCTAGGTAGAAATAATCTTGCTCAATAATGAGAAGGTATTCATAAGCAATATCTACACCAGTTTTCTTCTGGAAATAGAATTGAGAAGAACGAGGTGGTGAAACAAAGAGCAAATATTGTAGCACAAGGGTTCACGCAGATACCCAACTATTCTCCAGAGGTGGAATCTCATTCCGATAACTTATATAATTGGCAGTTCAAAATCATCTATCTCTGCAGTTGATAGATGTAGTGATTACATATCAATGTAGATCACTAGATTCAGATATAGATAGTTCCCAATGGAACCTCAATTCTGAATCAAAGTACAAAATGCAACATACATTGTGTAAACTCAAGAAGTCACCATATGACTTATTATTATCGTCGGTACATTTGGTGCAACCGACGTAGTGAGTTCCTTATTCACAAGGATTACTCCTACAATGATGATTATCCATGTTTGTGTGTCTGCAATGATGACACATATAATCATCTAAATGACGGAGTTTAAAATGAAGGATTTGGGTAAACCAAAATACCGCTCGTTACTACAACTTGAGCACCTTCATTCATACATTACGGTATACTATGTTGTCTATATCCATAATATATTGGAGAAATTCATTGTGGACAAATCTTATCCATCCATAACTCCCATGGTAGTTTATTCTCTAGACATAAAGAAAGATCTATTTAGACAAAGAGATGATGGAAAAAAGGATATTGGGACTCAACGTTCCATAATGCCATTGGATCCACCAAACACAATTGGTTGGAACTCAAGAATATCTATCGAAATCTCTAAAGGCATCAAACATCTTGTCCTGGTTTTTTAGTTTCACAGAAATGTGAACACCAATATCATTGGATACATCGATTAGATCCCCACTATGTCAGATCGTAGAAAAGCTTAGTGTTCATACTAGGTGTGGTAGCCCTCTCATGAAGAGTCTTCCAAACAGACCTCTTGGCTACATCCATCAACCATTATCTCAAAGATAATGTTGCTTGTGTTGCCCGGATGCAAACAGGTTACGTAATAAGCAATATCGCTATATTGCATATCTTGCAAGTCAAATCATGTGAATGATTTGTTCACCAAGTCTCTACCAGCTTCTACATTCCAGAAATACATTCATGGAATTGGTATGTGATGGCTTCAGAATTTGCAAGAATCAGGGGGCGTACCTTCCTGAATTGTTCCTGTTCAAAGCATCATATTATACTCTTTTTTCTTTCATGAGTTTCCTTTAAAGGTCCTTATAAAGGTTTTTGATGAGGTAATATCAACATGAGATCATATGTCATACTTTCGGTTTTCCCCACCAGGGTTTTTAAGATAGTATATATGACATATTTATTGTCCTCTAAACTCTGTGAGTTTTCTCGTATTAAGTTAAAAGAGACAATAACCATTATATGTTGCATCATTTTCTCCTTATTTTTCCCACTCGGTTTGAAGGAGTTTTAGCAACATATTCTACACTACTCATATTTTTCCCGCAGGGTTTTTGGAGGAGACTCTTTCGAGTTGATGATACTACATGGACAAGCGGAGATTAGGGGGAGTGTTAGAATTAAACACACATGTTTAATTGGAAGGGAATCTCCCCTTGTTAACTGCCATGCCGTTGCCATCAGGCAACCGACACGCCTCTCCCTTCGCGTCCCTCTGTATCGTCGCGTCCCTACGGGATGTATATATTGTAACAAACCCAATCAATGAGAACAACGATTCCACTACTTGTCAATTGTCTCTCGCTTACTTTGCAATACCAGGAATAGATCAAATCTGCTTGGCGTGGACTGGAACGCAAGGAGCAGAATGGCTGGGTCAGGTGACAGAATTCGCCCCATGGATTCGAGCAGAAACCAGCGTCAGCAAGGCCCAATGCCCCCAAGAAAAGCAGAAGGCGACCGGCGGTGTCGAGCGCCTAGGCTTACGCCCAATCAATTTAGTTTACGTAGTCACCGACCAGTCATGTCCATGAGGTGCGTCCAAGCTAAAGCATAAGTCATTTAAGCTATTCTTTTGTTCCATTATTTAACAGCTAATGAGTATATTGTAAATGTGGATCAGTTCTTAAGTTAATCAATAAACTGTTAGATGTGTATTCCTCCATGGATGAACTCTTTAGGGAAGATAGTTGGCGTATAGTATATGTTCTTCATATATTGTAAGAAATACCACAGGTTTAATGTTAATATAACTTTTTCACAAATAAAGAAATTAATACAACTTAAATGAGAGTACGCTCTAGTCATAAGAATTTTTTCAGAATTTAGCGCATCATTTGCATTTCGCACCGGGGTCTTGAATTCCTGAAGACGGCATGAGTGTCCGTCTGATGATTGCCGTTGGAAGTGCCCTAACGTCAGGTTAGATGAGCAATGGCCTTCTGGCTTAAGATGCATTGCAGCCGTGCACGTCTTTTACTGTCCATTTACGGCGAGGTTATACCATATTACTCCCTATATGGAAAAGAAGTGATTGGCTGGTAGTTGCATGTGCGCGCAGGTGTTCATTTGTTGCTCGTCCTGTAGCGCTACAGCTTGCGCGATTTACTGTGTGGTGTAGGACTGTAGGTAGTGTTTCCTACACGGCACTGTAGCCGGTCATTGCTTACTGACACACATCGGATAGAATTTGATATACTGCTGAACGGCACGAGGGCCGTCCCTCTACGCTCGTGCAGTATACGTAGGGAAGTACAATGCCAGATGGTGGATGTCACTAGAGATGGCCTCTGTCAAAATGCACGTCCTGTTCTCAAAGTACAAAAAGATAAAATAACTCACGCCGTTTCAAAATCGATTGGCAACATTTATTTGTATTGTTTTCAAATGTGTGGTCGGTTTTTTTATCGCGAGCCGGACAAAATGCGATGCGGCCATCCGATTGGATGCCCTAGTAGGCGGACGGACAAAACCGGACTGTGCGTCCGTTTTCTAGATCGTTTGGGTTGGAATTGGCCTAACAGCTCGTCCACGGACATGGATGGAACCGGCCATCCAATGCTACCCGCATACATTTCAAACATTTTTTCAATAAAACCAAATGAAATTCATGTAAACACAGTGATTTCATACAAACCGGGCAAACACATTTACATTTTGTAATAAAAAAAGGTAAACTATGTGCATGTCGGGTCGCGCGGACCTCCATCCCCACAACACGTAATCACTACACTAGTCTACGATCAGCTGAGATGGATCCTTTTGTCTTCCCCAGGTCCGGTAGCCTGAGCGAGCTGCCGGGAGCCCCGGAGGTATATTCATCCCCCGTATGTTCCCTATGTCCGGTGCACCGTTCCTCGGAGTGGCAAAGGGGGTGCTTCAGCTGAAGGGGAAGGAGGGCTCCTTCGCTTCCATTAAGTCGAGGCGGGGGGTCGACGATGCTCTGTGCTGAACCGGGCAAGTCACCGGCTGTGCAAGCCGGCGATGCGCCGGCGGTGGCCTTCCTGGGACCCAAGCGGCAGCGGCCTCCCATGTTCTACTTTCCCTCGATGTTGGCGGTGGCGGCAGATGCGCTGGCCACCGACTCATCGATCTCCGCGTGGTCAGCTTCTTTCTCCATCGACCAGGCGCGGTTTCGCCAACGTTGACGGTGGATGGCACGACATCTAGCCTCGTCCATGGCAGCGGCAACTTGCTCCGCCAGGCTAGGCGAGGGAGGTAGAGCAGCGAGTTGCCTGGCTCGTATCCAGCAGGCTCGGCGGGCCACCAAGCCGGCCTTTTATGCCGGAGATCTGCTCTTTCTGCTCGCTCGATGGCATGAACATTGTAGAGAAAATGGTGAAACTAGTATATATGGAGCGGAGTTGTGGTACGATTCTTGCCTAACGTCTGACCTTGTTTAAATAGCGGGTTGACAGGAGGAGTTTGCCCGGCCGTTTAATGCCTATTTGCTCATGAACGGACGTGTGCCCGGAGTAAATATCTCAGCACACGCGCGGGTTTAATAGAGACACCTGAATGCGGCGAGGAGGTGTGTTTAGCCGGGTGTGCAGGGGGCGGCGCCCTCAGCTGCGCGCCGCTTTGGGCCAACTCCAATGTGTAGCGGTCGCTCGGCATAAATGCGGACAGCTAGCTCCGGAAGGTAATGCGTGCGGCCGAGGAAGGAGGGTTCTGAGTGGGCCAGGGTGGTCAGAAGAGGGTGTGGCTGCTGTGTGGACTCCGCAAAGCCCACTTAGTTTGTCTCTGATTAGCAGACAAAATTATGACCGGACCATTAAGCGGACCGATACAGGTCCGCATTAAATGACACAACACGTTTAGACCGTGCGATCCAAACATTTGCACACGATTTGCGGTCAGCGTTTGAGATGTCCTTTCCACTAGATCCATCGAAAATGCATTTCATGTTTTAACATAACAGAAAATAAATAAATAACGCACGTCATTTCAGAAACGATTACCCACATTTTGTTGGTGAGATGAGAATTACGAACATTGATATAATAGTAAAAATGATACCGCTAGATCCATCGATGACCATGTTCTCCGTTGGAAGCGATGTCATGTCCACGTGCTAAACAACAATACTGTACCCGGGGTAGCATGTTAGAGCATCTGCAATCGGACTTAGCAAATATGCCCCTAAACATTCGTGGATGCGTTCAATTAGTGACCGGATGTGTTTGTTTTGAGTCCCTATTTGTTTGTTCATACATCTATATTGTTCATTTTCTTTCTTATATGTCTGGTCAATTGCACGTGATCGGTGGAGATAAAGAAAGAAAAAGATGAATAAAAAAGAGAAAAGATGGTTCGAGGTGGACGCATCCTACATGACGGGTTTATCGGGAACGTCAACGAACCTTCATACATTTGTCCTTAATATGAGGGTTTGCGGACAACATAAACCTATGGGGTGATATCAGGGTTCGGTTGGGTTTACTTTTTCTTCTCCTCATCCTGTCTAATTGCTGACCGATACGTCCGCGAACGTTTGAAGATGGTTTGAGGAGGCTGGGTGTGGATGTTGTTATACTAACACATTATCGTGACAGCAACTCCAACGCTGAACGGACGCCGATTTTATTTGCTCTTTGTTCGTTTTGGATCGCTTGTCGGCATCCGCCTTTTGATTTGGGTTGGCAGGTGCGCCCAACGGAAACAGACGCATTTTTTGACATGTCCGTCCCGGCATTCCGTCGAACACCTGCAAGAAGAGTCCTTGAACTGACGCGCGCCCGTCCATGCTCGCCGCCCCGTGCTCCCACGTTTGCCCTCCTTGGCTACCGCGTCCACCCGACCGCCCGAGCTCCCGCGTCCACCCGCGCTCACCGCCCTATGCTCCCGCGCCCGCCCGTGCTTCCGCCCTCGCGCCCGTGGTCGTGTGCTCGTGCGCCCCCGCATGCACGCACACCGGCCCCCGCGCACGCTCCCGCGCCCGCGCTACCATGAACCTGCTTGTTGAAATATATTGCCTGCCTCCCTCCATCAGTTCAGACTTTTGGATGAATTAACTGGAGCATGAATTCAATATGGCATCCAAGCCAAGAGGTCTTGAATTCAAGACCCCGCCGACGTAATATTAAATAAAACGATTCTGCGGCCTACATCGATCCCACGTTTAAGGACTAAAATAGCGTTGACGTGAGGGGCAGTGTTGAAATATATTGCCCGCCTCCCTCCATCAGTTCGGATTTTTGGATGAATTGGCTGGAGCATGAATTCAATACTGCTGGCCTGCCGCCGCTCGCCGCGCATGCTCGCGCCAGCTTGCCCCGCCTCTGCCCGTGCCCCGCTCACGTGCGCCGCACCCCGCTAGGTCGCCTCTGCCGCCGCCGCTCTGCCCCGGCCCGCGCGCTCGCGTCCTCCGTGCCCGGCCGCGCAGTCTCTGGAGACGGCGGCTATGCATGTGTTAACACCCCTGACAGCCCAGCCCCACTTGCCAGCGAAGCACGGGCGCGGCCCAGCCGCACCCGACGCAGCAACCCTCGCTTCTTCGGCCCAGAGTGGAACGCCAAGCCCGGCCTAACCGCGACTACTACTTAAAGGCACAGGCCCTCTCCATTTCCCTCATCCAGTGGATCACGAACCCTGACGGCGGCGGCTTCTTCTTCCATTCCCCTTTCCTCTTGTATGAACCCTAGTTCGAGTGAGATCGCTTGTAATCTCCATTACTCTATACTCTGAGAGATTGCTACCAGTTAAATACATCGATCCCCATCCCTGCTCCTAACATCTGGTATCAGTCGCCAGAACACCACTCTCTCCGCCCGATCTGGCTCACCTCATCGAGACTCGAGGGATTCGCCACGGTCGCCACGTCGTCGAAGCCATGGATCCATCCGCGAAGGCCTACCTCGACAAGCTCACGGCGACGATGGAGGCCAACACCGCGGCCCTCACCGCGGTCACCTCCCGTCTCGACGATCTCGTCGCATGGCGGCCGGATCTGGAGCGCCGCGTCTCTGATCTGGGTGACGCGGTCACCGCTCTCCAACAGGCGCGTCCACCCCCCACCACCGACACCAACGGGGGCGCGCCACCACTCCGTACCATGGCGCCACCGCCCGAGTTGCCCTCCAACTTGGGCGCGGGAGGCGATGAGGATGCCCCTCAAGGGTCTAAGGACCA
>NC_057805.1:407643997-407676870 GCF_018294505.1 Triticum aestivum | reverse complement strand
TCCAAACGCCGCCGCCACTCCCGGCCAACGGTCAGATCGAACTCCTGTCTTCTCCTTTTGTGCATGCTAGTCAGATGCTTGCTGGGTTGGGACAAGCCCATCCATCCATTTCGTTTCCTCAATTTTCGGGCGAGAACCCGAACATGTGGAAGACGATGTGCGAGCAGTACTTTTCCATGTTTGGCATCCACAAAACATTCTGGGTTCCTATGGCCGCCCTCAATTTCTCAGGGGCTGCGGCCATTTGGTTACAGTCGGTCCAAAAGAGGCTCAATAGCTTCGATTGGGAATCCTTTTCAGTTCTGTTAACTACACGATTCGGTCGTGATCGCCACCAGCTACTCATCCGTCAGTTCTACACCATTAAACAGACATCCACTGTGGCGGATTTTATTGAGCGTTTTGAGTTGATTATTAATCATTTAAGCTCTTATTCGGACTCAATTCACCCATTCTATTTTCTCACATGTTTTGTGCAAGGTTTACGGGCGGATATCCGAGCGGTGGTCATGGTTCAACGACCACCGGATTTGGACACGGCTTGTGCCCTGGCGCTGCTCCAGGAGGAGGTGGCCGACAACGCGCACGCGGAGGTGCAACGCCCCACTCCAACGCGCCCACCCGATGCACCACCGCGTCCCAGCGTGCCGCTCCCGCTGCCTCCCCCACTGGCGCGTACAACACCCCCAGCACCAGCCGCGGATCGCCGCAGCCCGGACGCCGCGCGAGCCGACACCTCCAAGCTCAAGGCTCTGCGCGACTACCGACGGGCGCGCGGCCTGTGCTTCAAGTGCGGCAAGCGCTGGGGACCCGACCACGTCTGCCCTACGTCGGTCCAGCTCCACGTCGTCGAGGAACTTCTGGAGCTCTTCGGCATCGACGCTACTACAACACCAACGCAACCCGAGGCAACCCAAGACGAGATGGTCATGGCCATCTCCAAACCGGCCTCGACAGGGGGCGTGTCGAGCAAGGCGTTCCAGCTGCATGCGTGGATTCAAGGGCGCGAGGTGTTGATGCTAGTGGACTCCGGCAGCACTACGTCGTTCGTCAATGAGTGGCTCGCAGCAACCATCCAGGGCGTCCAACCTCTCCCACGCGCATACCAGGTGCGTGTGGCCGACGGGGGAGCGCTCGTCTGCTCGGCCAAGGTGCCGCAATGTCAATGGTGCTCCCAAGGCCACCAGTTCACGACAGACATGAAGGTGCTGGCCCTCGGAACCTACGACGCGATCCTAGGCATGGACTGGCTCGAGGAGCACAGTCCCATGACCGTCGAATGGCGCGCGAAGCTCATCGAGATTCCGTCGGCCACGGGCCCGATCCGCCTCCGCGGGCATGAGGCGACTTCTTCAACACGCACAGTCATCAACGCCCTCCAGCTCCAACAATTGTGCAACACCGGAGCCATCACTCATATGGCACTGGTCTACGCACTCACTGGCGAGGACAGCAACAACACAAACATCCCGCCGGATATCCAAGCTGTTCTGGAAGAATTCGAGGATGTGTTCAAGGAACCAGACGGGTTACCACCTCGCCGTGACTGCGACCACAAGATCCCACTCATACCAGGATCTCAACCAGTGAACATCAGACCACACCGGCACAAACCCGAGCACAAGAAGGAGATCGATGGCCAAGTCGAAGAGCTGCTCCGCAAAGGTGTCATCCAGAAAAGCAGCAGTCCATTCTGCTCACCCGTACCAATCATCGAGGAGTTGCTGGACGAACTACACGGTGCGGCCTGGTTCTCCAAATTGGATCTCCGCTCCGGTTATCATCAAATTCGCTCGGCGGAAGGCGAGGAGTACAAGATAGCCTTTCAAACGCATTCAGGGCACTACGAGTTCCTTGTGGTTTCCTTCGGCCTGGCAGGCGGACCAGCCACATTCAACGGTGCCCTGACAACTACTCTCAAGCCAGTCGACCGCAAGTGTGTCCTCCTCTTCTTCGACGACATACTGGTTTTCAGCAAGACCCTTCGCGACCACATCAACCATCTCCGTCAGGTCCTGCAACTCCTGCGCCGTGACCAATGGCATGTCAAAAGATCCAAATGTGAGTTCGCCTAGCACAGCATATTGTACTTGGGTCATGTCATCAGCAGCAAAGGGGTATCAACAGAGCCAACCAAGATTCATGCTGTGGCAAACTGGGAAACACCGACTAATGTCAAGATAGTACGCAGCTTCTTGGGGCTCGCCGGGTACTACAGAAGATTCGTCAAAATTTTTGGCGTCATCGCACGGCCCCTGTTCAATCTGCTGAAGAAGGGAGCACCTTTCGTCTGGACGCCTGCAACCGATACTGCATTTCAACTCCTCAAACAACATCTGATAGAAGCTCCAGTACTCGCCCTGCCCAACTTCTCCCAGCCATTTGTGATTGAAACCGATGCTTGCGACAAGGGAATAGGCACAATTCTTCAGCAAGATGGCCACCCGATTGCATACATGAGCAAAGCGCTGAGCCCCCGCTACCAAGGCCTCTCAACCTATGAGAAAGAATACTTAGCAGTCATCGTGGCCGTGGACCAGTGGCGCCCCTACCTTCAACATGCAGAATTCACTATCCTCACAGACCAGCGTAGCTTGACACACCTGACAGAACAGAGGCTGACAACGCCGTGGCAGCAACGAGCTTTCACCAAATTGTTGGGGCTTCAGTACACCATCAAATACAAGAAGGGGGCAGAGAACACAGCAGCTGATGCATTGTCAAGAACCAACACAGAAGAAGTGCTACACACTCTTAGCGTGTGCCAACCAGCTTGGTTAGATGACATCGTCAACAGCTACAATACCAACCCGCAGGCGCAGTGACTTCTCAAACAACTGGTTGTCCGGGAGGATCCAAAAGGGCGATTTCAGCTGCAAAACGGACTCCTCCGTTTCCGCGGCCGCATCTGGCTAGGAGGGACCACGACAATGCAGCAACATATCATTGCTGCTTTCCACGACAGCCCGATGGGCGGTCATTCTGGGTTCCCAGTGACTTATCGCCGTGTCCGCCGTTTATTTGCTTGGCCCAAGATGAAAACACACATCCAACAATACGTGAGATGCTGCCAGGTCTGCCAACAAGCCAAGCCAGATAGAACAGCTTCGCCGGGCTTGTTGTTACCCCTTCCTATACCCAAGGAGTCGTGGGACCTCATCACCATGGATTTTGTGGACGGCCTACCTCAGTCCGGACAATACAACTGCTTGCTGGTTGTTGTCGACAAAAGAACCCGGTTTGCTCACTTTCTTCCCTTGGCTCACCCGTACACAGCATCTAAAGTGGCACTGCTCTACATGCAACAGTTATACAAACTCCATGGATTCCCAGGAGCCATTGTGTCCGATCGCGACCCAGTCTTTACCAGTCACTTTTGGCAGGAGTTGTTCAAGTATGCAGGCACCGAGCTACGGATGAGCACAGCAAACCACCCACAGACCGACGGGCAAACCGAGAGGGTGAACCAATGCATCAAGACCTACCTTCGTTGCTTTGTGCAAGCCTGTCCGAAATGGTGGAGCTTTTGGGTTCCCTTGGCCCAATTCTGGTACAACTCTTCTCACCACTCAGCAATCGGGATGACACCATTCAAGGCCATGTTCGGCAGGGAGCCACAACATTGGGGAATTACGGCATCTACTTCATCTTCGGTACCAGCGCTGCAAACTTGGCTCGAAGAGCGAGCTGTCATGCAAGACTTGATACAGCAGCAACTCCATCGCGCACGTCAGATCATGCAAGACCAGGCGAACAAGAAGCGTTCCTTCAGACAATTCCAAGTCGGCGACCAGGTCTTCCTCAAGCTCCAGCCATACATCCAAACTTCGGTGGCCCCCCGCGCCAACCACAAGCTCAGCTACAAGTTCTATGGACCGTTCAAGATCGTCGCCAAGGTCAATGACGTCGCCTACAAGCTCCAACTACCTCCGCAGGCGACGGTGCACCCGGTCTTCCACGTCTCGCAACTCCGACACGCACTACTTCCAGGCGTTACAGCGGCCCCTACACTTCCCTCGGGCGCGGGCGACACGGCGATCCCACTCAAGGTGCTGCAGTCAAGATGGCGCAAGAAGAACGACGTCATGATCGAACAGGTCCAGGTGCAGTGGTCGGCCGGCACAGCAGTCGACATCACCTGGGAAGACAAAGAAGCGCTCCAGGCTCGCTTCCCTCAGGCGGAGGCTTGGGGGCAAGCCTCTTCCCAATGAGGAGGGGATGTTAACACCCCTGACAGCCCAGCCCCACCTGCCAGCGAAGCACGGGCGCGGCCCAGCTGCACCCGACGCAGCAACCCCCTCTTCTTTGGCCCGGAGTGGCATGCCAAGCCCGGCCCAACCGCGACTACTACTTAAAGGTACATGCCCTCTCCGTTTCCCTCATCCAGTGGATCACGAACCCTGACGGCGGCGGCTTCCTCTTCCGTTCCCCTTTCCTCTTGTATGAACCATAGTTCAAGTGAGATCGCTTGTAATTGCCATTACTCTGTACTCTGAGAGATTGGCTAATTGGAGCGTAGCTACAGCCAACTTGTGACACGATCACAACATGCCAACACGCATTAATCTGGTGTAGTGAACATCGCATGCACTGGCCGATTTTGACGCGTCGTGGAGACAAAACCCGCACGTATGCATAGTCAGTTTGTGGGTTACCGCTAGCTGGAGCTCCTGTCCAAATCAACAGCAACGTAACAATATACATGTGCACAGTCCGGCTCCTTTTAAGTAGTCATGTTGGACCAGTTGGGTACTATTTGGTGAGCTTCTTTGAATAACGAGACTGCAAAAATGGGCATCACATATTGCCAGCATTTGCAGATTTGACAATTCCGAGAGTGGGTACTGTATTTTGCTTCAGAACACACATATTAGGTACACCTATAGGATACTCATGGATGTAGAGTTGTACGTTGCTTGCAGTGGGGCTAGTTAGGTAGCTAAGTGCTTTTCTTTGGGACACTAGTAATCATGTACGGGCGATGCAAGTCGATATTAGACAAGATGTTAATTACCTTGTCTGGTAGTATTAGGCAGATATTAACTACACGTTGATATTAGATAGAATATAATTACTTAATTAGCGCTAACATTGATATTGTGTATGCTATTAATCAGAGGAAGGTGCTAAACATGTTTAGCGCTACACATTGGAGTGACATAGACCGCTGGATAGACGCGGTTGAACAGGTAAGATATGTTGGATCTCTCTAACTCGCTCATTTTACATTGGTAAAAATTATCATCCGTGGAGCAAGGCTGCCACTATCAAGAATTATAGATATAGATGCAGGAAATACGTTAACATTTTCCTTTTTTGAAAAAGAGGTTAAATCTTCGGGCATTCGGACAAAATTACTATATTACTAAAGTTCATGCAAGACAATTTGACTAAACTCATCAATAAGCAGACTAAATATGATGAACAATATCATAAGATATGAAAGAAGAGCTATGAGTAAGCCGCATTTTTCAGAAGCAACCCCATCAAGAAAGGATAACAAGTTGGCATAGGACGGCCATCAAGTCTAGCCATAGAAAACTGTGACAAGGATTTTCATCTTGGATGCCAGGTCCAACCAATTAAGGCCAGAATATTGGCATAGAGATTATGCCTTCAACAAGGCAACCCCATAAGTTTGTGGTTGTTGGTGTCCAACCAACAAGGCAAGAATCTGAACATCTTAACGAAGGATCTTTGGAGAGACGCGCAATCCAACTGAACAAACCCCCCTGGCGTCCCATCCGCATAGTCATAAGTTGTCCTTTGTAGGAACGGTTCGACATTGATATAACTTTGGTAAGTCCACGCCTGTTAGATGCACAAAGGGCAACCAAGCCGTCCGCATCCAAAAAGGAGTAGTGCACCGTCGTCACTGTCAACGACATTAGAAAGGGATGGCGCTAGTAGAAGGTTGAGTGGGACATCTCTCTCCTACGCCCGTTGCCACAGCCGACGTGTCGCCATCAAACTCGCATCACATACAAAGTCATTGCCGCAGGAACATGACGACCATGCCCAGGCCATTTGGCAAACCACACCGATCAAATTGATGGTGGAATGCATGCGATAGGCACACAACACACTGCTAAATGCAGAAGTCAAACCTTCTATCTGGCATGACACACACCCGCCTGAAAGTGCATCTTAGACTCCCATTGACTTTTCATGATTAATGACATGGACATACAGATGTCTAATGTTTATCCGATTTATTTCATGAATATAGTCCTTATTGTTCGGTCAAAACATCATTTGTGACACCTACTTTCATGCCATCAAGTGGTTGGCTCCTTTTGCTCATAGTTTGCATCTTTATAGGCATTTAGTGATTCAAGATTCACATTAAATTTAAATACAATCGTACTATCGTCCCAAATAACTAGGGATGAACTCTATTCGAAAATACTCAATCAAAGTCCCCAAGTTAATACCGGTCACAGGGGAGGGGGAGACATCTGGCTGTTCATGTGGGTTTAAAACCACATGAGCAGAGGAGGTCGGGCTGGCATAAGGCCTCTCTTCATGAATCAAAGAGGGATTTCCACTCTGGTTAATGTA
Organism: Triticum aestivum; assembly: GCF_018294505.1. Lineage (NCBI taxonomy): Eukaryota > Viridiplantae > Streptophyta > Magnoliopsida > Poales > Poaceae > Triticum > Triticum aestivum. The sequence continues at coordinate 407,670,309 of NC_057805.1, read as the reverse complement.
TTCGTCACCTGGGGCCTAGGTATCGACCTTGGCCATGGTTGCATCGGCCTCACCCCTATCATTGGGCATTGGGGACGTGGGATTAGGCTCCTGTGACATCCCGATTCAGAGAACCAGAGGCCCTCGTGTTCCAGCCCAGAGATCTATGTTTTCTGGAACACGACTATAGCTTGGCACAGATAAACCACAATTTAATAGAGTACTCAAATGGTACACGAAGTTAAGATACAATACTCTTGCTCAGCAAGGTAATACAATAAGAGCAGTAGTGCTCGGTTATCGTTCCATAGTCTAGTGACTAAAGAAACATTGGTGGCAGAGTTGGTGAGACACATCGGAAGGCGAGATACTGGCGGAACTCCAATCCAAAGGGGCACTGCTGGGACACAATCTAGTTCTCGCTCTCGACGTCCTTTTACGGAGCTTCCCCTGCATCTGGCATGATAAGTCAGGTGAGTACTTTGAATTAATGTACTTGCAAGCTCACAAACGGTCCAAAAGCAAGCAAGCGAGAACAAGGTAAATAAGCATAACAACATGGCAAGGACTTGCATGAGTAAAAATAGCATAAATACTTCATAAAGCTTAGTCTACTCGTTTAACGTCCGATGGATCTTTTCTCGGCATGATCCTCGATCATCCGGCCTATCAAAGTAGATTGCCTTTCTATCACCATTTAACAATATTGAGGGTAAATGAGAATAGGTGCTTGCTCAAATGGTGTGACTTATAACGAATGGTGTCCTATTGCCGGGGACTCGGCTATTCCATTAGTTTCAACTCTCTCTCTCTCTCTCTCTCTCTCTCTGCAAAGGTTGTACCCTTTACCCACACCAAGGACAATTAGTACAACAAATCTCACTGATAGCATGGCCCTCTAATCGTGTATCCGACCACCCGCAGGCTAGCCCTTGGAGAGAGGATCTGGGTCCTTGCAACCCCGTGGCTCAACTTATCCCCCCGGGAATCTATCAACTTTTCTATGCACATCTACCAACCCAGGCTCTCTTCACTAGACGACAACTTCCCGGCCAGAGGAAGTCTACGCATCTTAGTTTCCCTCTTTGGAGACATGCAGAAGAAACATAACCATAAATGAAATACGGCCCTCCGATTCGGGAAAATGTGGATGTACGAGGAGATTTGGTTTCATGGCACTTGGATTGACCAGTTATTAAGGTTGGAGTACAAAGAAGCTACTTCACGACCATCCTACTTTGGTAAACTTATCTCAACCCATGCTGCTCTCAAATGAGAGTACTTGAAGAGACTACTATCGTATGTAAAGTCTTTCCCCAAAGGGTCTCCTTATTACTACCGTTTTATTCGTTACGGTTCATATTATTGAAAGTAGTTACCGGTTTCATTGCGAATACTAGTTTCAAAGTAACCAAGGTAAACGAGTTAAATCTCTGTAGCACTCTACTGGTGTTATACCACTTCTTACAACTAAGCTCTACTCAAGCAAACAATAACAACATAAGTAGGAAAGTAAAGAAAATGCGAAAATAACCGACAATATTCAAGTTGGAATCCATGGCCTTGCAAATGCCATCAAGCAAGTGTGTGAAGTGGCTTTCCTTGAACAAGTGGAGGGTCACCAAACTCCTGGTCTTCACCTCCTAAATTTTCTCTCTCTGGAAATAATTTCAAAGCATTTTCAATAAAAAGAAAAACAACAAAACTTTGTGCAGAAATTCTGAACAGGCCAAAAAAATCTCAAACTTTGCCAACAGAAAGGAAATCAAATAACAGAAACAATGCAAAAAGAATCAATTGATTTGGACTTATAGTTTAGGAGATATATTCATGGTCAGAGTTGGGCCAACAGAAGTATTTTAATTGATTTAAAATAAAATTCAGAAAATCCCATAGCGTGCCACGTTGAAGGCGTATTTTTGAAATACGCCATGCCAGCGTACTGCTTGGGGACTTAAGTGAGTCACTGACGGGTGGGGTCCACCCGTTAGGTTTTTCTTTAAAAAAACTCGGCCGAGGCACGGTGGAACTCCAGCGAGGGCTCACTGGCAAGGAGAGGGGGAGGTACCTCATGTGGGTTGGCCCATGGGAGCGGTGGTTCTCCGGCGAGTCTTCACGTACCCGTGGCATCGCCGGAGGTGGCCGGACGGCGATGCTCTCTTCCTCGCGGGTGGAAGTGGTCTTCGAGTGAGCTTGAACTCCGGTGAGGGGGCTTCAATTGAGTTGCCTTGAGGGGTGGGCGTGGTCAGTGGAGTGAGGTGAGTCCAGTGGTGGTGGCGATTGGGCTCGGGGAGCCGTGGTTTGAGCTAATCGAGTTAGGCTCATCGGTGGCAAATCTTCGTGATGGGGAAGAAGCGAGGGCGCGGTTGCACAAGGGCGTAGGCCAGTAAAAGTTGGGGGCGGTGTGGGTTGTTTGGGTTGTTTGAGAGGTCGGGGTCTCCTTTTATAGGGCGGGAGGACGATCGGGCCATGGCGTTGTCACGATCAGTGCCGACTGCCAGCTGGTCATGCACCGGCCTATGGCTAGCCTTGGCCGGGGCTTTGATACGTCTCCAACGTGCCTATAATTTTTTATTGTTTCATGCTATTATATTATCAATCTTGGATGCTTTATATGCATTTTATGCTATTTTATATCATTTTTTGGGACTAACCTACTGACCCAGTGCTCAGTGCCAGTTCATGTTTTCTACTTGTTTTTAGCTTTTCAGAAAATCATTACCAAATGAAATCCAAACACGATGAAACTTTACGGTGATTTTTTCTGGACCAGAAGGGACCCTAGAAGGTTTGGGAGGAGGCCCGAAGATCTACGGGAGAGTCACGAGCTCGCAGGGCGTGCCCCCTAAGCTCATGGGCCCCATGCAGCTCTGTTTGGCCTAATTCCACCTCTATAAATTCACATATACTCCCAAACCAACAAAGAGCCACCCGAAATTCTTTTTTTGCTGCCGCAAGCATTTTTTCATCCGTGATCCCATCTGGAGGCCTTTTCCGATACTCTGTCGAAGGGGGCATCGATCATGAAGGGCTTTTACATCATCCTTGCTACCCTTCAATGATGCGTGAGTAGTTCACGATAGACCTACGGGTCCATAGCTAGTAGCTAGATGGCTTCTTCTCTCTCTTTGATCTTCAATACAATGTTCTCCTCAATCTTCTTGGAGTTCCATCCGATGTAATCTTCTTTTGTGGTGTGTTAATTGGGATCCGATGAATTGTGGGTTTATGATCAGATTATTCATTGAAAGTAATTGAGTCTTTTCTGAACTTTATTATGCATGATTGTTATAGCTTTGTACTTCTCTCTGATCTATCCGTTCGGTTTGGCCAACAAGATTGATTTATCTTCAGTGGGAGAGGTGCTTTGTAATGGTTTCAATCTTACAGTGTCCTCATCTAGTGACAAAAGGGGCAGCGAGGCACACATAGTATTGTTGCTATTAAGGGTAAAACATCGGGGTTTAATCATATTGCTTGAGTTTACTTTGTCTACATCATGTCATCTTGTTACTCTATTTGCCATGAACTTAATACCATAGATGCTTGCTGGATAGCGTCCGGTTGGTGGAGTAATAGTAGTAGATGCAGGCAGGAGTTGGTCTACTTGTCACGGACGTGATGCCTATATACATGATCGTTGCCATGAATACATCATAACTATGCGCTTTTCTATCAATTGCCCCATAGTAATTTGTTTACCCACCGTATGCTATGTGTTCGAGAGAGAAGCCTCTAGTGAAAACTATGGCCCCGGGTCTACTTTTATCATATTATTAAAACCAAAAATACCTTTCTGCAATTTATACTTTTTATTTTACTTTTCTTTTTATCTGTCTATCACTATCCGAATTGATCCTTGCAAATAACGAGTTCAAGGGGATTGACAACCCTCTTGCCCGCTTTGGGTGCAAGTATTTGCTTTTGTGTGTATAGGTGCTGAAGAAGGGAATTTGTGTGGTTCTCCTATTGGTTCAATAACCTTGGTTCTCATAGAGGGAAATACTTATCTCTACTGTACTGCTTCACCCCTCCTCTTCGGGGAATTTCCCAATGCAGTTACAAGTAGCAGGAAGAGTTTCTGGCGCCGTTGGCGGGGAGACATCATCAAATTCTTGTCAGGTTCCTGCATACAAACTCTCATGTACTTGCTCTACTTTATATTTGCATTTTATTTGCTTTTATTTGCCTTCTCTTTTTCATCTCCCTCCACTTCTCTAAAAATCAAAATTACCAAAAAATATTTTGTGTGCTATCTTTGCTTGTGCTGCCATGTGCCTTCTATTTGCTTGCATCTTCGCTTGCTAAAAATCATTGATATGGATCCTCATCCACTTGCTAATTGTCGGTGTGAAAACCGGCAGACCTCGGGGTAGGGGGTCCTGAGCTGTGGATCTCGGACAGATGGTAACATGAATAGGGAGATGATGTTTTACCCAGGTTCGGGCCCTCTTGATGGAGGTAAAACCCTATGTCTTGGTCTTGTTTTATATTGATATAAATGTATCGAATACAGAGTTGATCTACCTCGAGATCGTAAGATGTGGTCTAACTCTAGGGCTAGGCGAATGATATTGCGTTGATGTCCCCTCTACGGGCTAAACCCTTTGGCTTAGATACATGCCAGGTAGGGTATCTAGGGTTACAAGGTCGGTTTCGCGGAATGGAGGCGGTAGGAGAAGTCTTGGAGTATACGACAAGTCTTCGGCAGATGCAGTCTTGATCACGCCCCATTGTTCGGCTCCGGAGTCCATCTTGATAAGAATAAGGGCCCACTAGCCCAATCCGAGGAGCATGGGCTGACTAGGTTGGTGTCGGTGTCAAAACCGGCGGATCTCGGGTAGGGGGTCCCGAACTGTGCGTCTAAGGTGGATGGTAACAGGAGGCGGGGGACACGATGTTTACCCAGGTTCGGGCCCTCTCGAAGGAGGTAATACCCTACTTCCTGCTTGATTGATCTTGATGATATGAGTATTACAAGAGTTGATCTACCACGAGATCGTAGAGGCTAAACCCTAGAAGGTAGCCTATGGTCTGATTGTTGTTGTCCTACGGACTAAACCCTCCGGTTTATATAGACACCGGAGGGGGCTAGGGTTACACAGAGTCGGTTACAAGGGAGGAGATCTACATATCCGTATTGCCAAGCTTTCCTTCCACGCCAAGGAGAGTCCCTTCCGGACACGGGACGAAGTCTTCAATCTTGTATCTTCATAGTCCAACAGTCCAACCAAAGGATATAGTCCGGCTGTCCGAGGAGCCCCTAATCCAGGACTCCCTCAGTAGCCCCCGGACCAGGCTTCAATGACGATGAGTCCGGCGCGCAGATTGTCTTCGGCATTGCAAGGTGGGTTCTTCTCCAAATTCTGAGTACCTGTCGAGTAGTGTCCGGCTTCCCATAAATGTTGCATTCTTTGGCTTCTGCGCCCAATAATGGCTATCCTCCACGTGTCAAGCGAATGCGAGAAGTCGGGGCATTTTTACACCTGCCACCCTAACCATGTAAGTAAATCGTCTATTTAAGGAGACGGGGATCCTCAGATCCAGATCACACCATCCTCCCACAGCGAGTATCCATCGGAGCGCGCCCGGAAAGGTCCATCCCATCATGGCCAGCCATCGTAGCTCCTCCTCTCGCTCCCGTAGCCCTAAGCCAGGCAATTGGAAGAAGTGTTCCGTCCCTAACAGCCAATTAGTAGAGTTACAGATCCAGGGATTCCTCCCTCCAGCGTATATGGTCCCCGTTCGAGCCGGAATCGCCACCTACAACGGCAGGAAGCAAGTGGAGAGCTTTCCCAACCCATCCATGGGGGAGCAGGTATGCCTTGTCCCTTACTTATTAAGGGGGCTCGGATTTCCAATCCATCCGTTCCTCTGCGGGCTCCTGGAGTTCTATGGCCTCCAGCTGCATAACTTTACTCCCGCCTCCATATTACACCTCGCTGGCTACGTTGCCCTTTGCGAGCTGTTCTTGGGCTGCGAAGCTCATTTCGAGCTATGGAAGAGGCTATTCTGCCTCGTACCTCGTACACAGGAGGGGTCAATATATCAAGTGGGCGGAGCCAAAATATGGCGCATCGCCGGGACCGGATACCTGTCCGGTACTCCGAAGAAGACATCCGAAGACTGGCCTTCGGAGTGGTTTTATATGGAGGACATCCCCCTTCCGGACCCTATTCGGATGGGCCTTCCTGAGTTCGACAACGCTCCCTTGAAGAAACACCGCAACTGGCGCCCTCGGAGCCCCCAGGAGGAAGATAACGGAGAAGTCCTTTACCTGATGAGCCGGATACAGGTGCTGGCCATGTCAGGATTGACAGTAATCGAGGTTATGTCAATATGTATAATGCGGGGGGTGCAACCACTTCAATATCGGGGGCAACCCATGTGGCACTTCAACGGAGAAGATGATGCCACCCGCTGCGGTCGTAAGGGACCGGACTCAGTCACTGCTCTAGCAAAACTTCTGTCCGATTTGTACAAAGGATAGGAAGAGGAGTTCATCCGCATTAAGCCACGGGATGGATTCTCCATGTACAACCCCCCAAGCTGGGTGGGCTGCGACTTTTTACTCCAAACCTTCCCGCATTCTTCGTCATAAGTATTTACCTTGCCATTTCATAGCAGGAACTGCGAAAAGCTGTAAGGGAGGTCCATAGCCCGCCTCCACAACCGAGGGACCCTGACCGGGCCCTCGACCCCGGACTCGAAGAAGATCCGGACACATTTGTGGAGCTTATTGACAGGAAGTTTTATCAATTAAGCTGCGACGGTGCCATGGTGGCCATCATAGCCGATTATCCGGGACTACTCCCCGCATCGCATGTAAGTAAAACCGGTGTCCTAACTTCCAAGAAGGATCCCTTTTTCTGCGCTTCACCTACCGCACACATATGGTCTCTTACAGGGAAGGCCCTCGAGACGCCATGCCGAACCCGCAGTGACTCACCAACAAGGGGAACCGAAGCTGGGTAGGCTTAAAAGGAAGGCGGTCAGGACTGAGACGCTGTCGCAGAGGTATGAAAAAGAACCCCGCTCTGTGGTTGTCGTCTTTTAAAATATAATAACGCCCATGTTTCCTAGTAGGAAAAACGCTCGCCGGACTATATCCGAAGAGGTTGCCGGCCACACCTCCACTAGTCGGACTCCAGAGCCGGACTTAGAGGCGGACGCTAACATGGGGCCAACGTCGGATGTTCCTCCTACAGAGGATGCGGATAGGCTGTCCGCTACGAATTCCGAAGTGGAGAGCGCCATGAATCATAGGCATTGCCGGGCCGTACTCCGCGATGCTTGTTTCTCCCAAGAGGCGTTTGATGCCTTCAACTTAGGAGACGCGTACATCCGAGCTGCTCAAAATGGTCTTGCCAGAGCCACGGACCAGTATGTAAAAGATATATGGGTAAGAAAATCTAATAATTATGTATATCAGTAGCCCCTGAGACTTGAAACAGTTGGCACAACTGATTTAAGGATCATTGTTTGCACAGGTTCTTACGGAGAAGAATACCCAGTTGTCTCAAGAGCTGCAGGAGTGCAAAGTCCAGCTTCAGGCCACAGTTGCCGCAGTGAAGGAGTCCGAGAAGGCCCCATCTGGTAACACTTGTTTCCATTGCAAAGAATGTCATGTACCAGGTAGTATGCGACATGTGTGCAAATCTAACAATAGATTCTGCAGATGACTCCGGAGGTCGTGCGAGGGGATGAGCAACATGCTAAACGACAGCTAAAGGCTGGCGAGTGCATGCTTACACGGGTTAGGTGGGAGAAAAACGATCTCCAAGACGCCAATACCCGGCTGGGCGTTGAACTGAAAGATGTTCGAGCCCAGCTTGCTGACTCCGTAAAGGAGAATAAGAGGCTTCGACGCGGCATTTTCAGTAAGTGCTTGAACGAACTTTTAAAGAGTTCGGCGAAGAAACCGGCTGACAGAGTTAGATCTGTAGGTATGCTGACGGGTTGTCCCGTCGAGGAAATGCCCGGGTCTACAGGTGATCTTCTGCCAGAGCTCTCCCAACTGCACGAACAAGTTCGGCAGGTGATGCAGGGCATTGCCCAAGCCTTGTGGCCATCCGCCTCCCTGCCAGGAGAAATGGGGGAGCTTGTAGAGAAGCTCAAGGGAGCGCGGCGGCGCTTCCGATTATGGAAGATATCAGCCTGCCGACAAGGTGCAAGGGAAGCCTGGGTCATGGTGAAGACGCGATATACCAAGGCTGACCCGAACCACATGGCCGAGGTCGGATCTGTGGGGTCTGATGGGAAAGAGATCCCCGTCAGTTTGGTGTATGACCAGGTAGAATTAGCCGCAAAGTATTCCCAACAGGATTGTAGGCTAGATAGCCTGTTGGATGGCATAGAAGAAGAATTTAGTCAGTCTAAGTGACTGTGTATTTCAAGTGACATGTATTGTCTCTAGCCGGATTGTAAATCATTTGTCATGGCGGACCTTTTCGCTTCGACCTCCAGACCCGATAGTCCGGAGTGTATCCGAATACCCGCTTAGTTATGTGAAAACTGGGGTATGCATGGAAACCAGGCGTAGGAGTCATAAGTGCTTGAATAGACAAGTACCCAACTAGCTATGTTATATTACATGGATAGTAAGAAACATCTTCCAGGGAGAATAGTTCCGTTAAGGGTTCCTTTCCCTAGGTACGCATGCATTAATGTGCATGTCCGAACTGCGAAAAGAGACGCAGGATATAAACATCTGGGGGCATGTAGTACAATAAATAAAAATCGTCTTTTGTTCACAGACCGAATATTCCCTTAAGAACGCTAGCTTTCGGCTTCACCCAGTCTGAGGTACACATCCGGCTAACCCGGCAGTAACAATCGCAGATGTGCTCCCCTTATGCCCTAGCCGAATTAACGGGAACGTAGGGCATAAAACACAAGAGCCAGGCAACCCAGCTTGGCCAAAACTTAAGTCATATCGATGCATATAATGGCGAAAAAAGGTACATGTGAAAAGTAATACATGTGTGGGGCCTAGAGCCCGGAGCGTAGCTATATTAAGCTTCTGTATAAGAAGCCCCCAGGTATCCAATGCAAAAATTGGCCGATCCCGTGGCCAAAAAATCTTCTTCGTGTCGAGGTGGCTGGGAGCACACCAACGGGACCTCAGGAAGGTATGACCACAACCCCACCTACACAAGTACAACCATCGTTTGTGCTGATTGCTGAGATCGAGAGACACGAGGAAGGAGGGCCAACCGTTCCGGCAGATAATGCCATCAGCCCCATGGAAGAGGATACGGATCATGACATGGAGGACGCCAATGACCCTCTCCAGTATTTCAATACCGGCTATGAAAACAAAGTAACAATGAGTCAACCATATGAATATGAGATGCATGTACCAGAGCCGGAACGTCCTTGGGAGTGCAAGAAGTCTTTGTTCATGCAATCCTCGCAGGACACGCCTCCAGATGCCGGTTCCACCCAAGCTCTAATTAGCTAGAGTCCTCCAATGCTGAGCACGACAACACTAGGGGTGGTGCTCAGGGAGGGTCTTACAGACCCACCAGCACCTGAGCCCACTAAGAAGAAGCAGAGGAAGAGACCGACGGCGAGAAAATCCAATAAAGCTGGCAATGTTGGTTCTAGCAGCCAGCCGCCTTCGACCAAGGTTGACAGTGTACCGATGAAACATGCGCCATTAATCCATGTCGTGGGAGAGCCAATGGTACTGGTGAATGCACTAGCTGCCATAGCAGGGGATCTCTGGAGACTCCATGACCATGTTCTTTCGACAGAGAGAAGCCTCCTCTCCTCGGATGACTCGGGATAACCTCTTTATACGGTTCATGTGCCAAACAGTTGCAAGATGTACGTCCACACATGCCCCGCAGACCTCTTCTTCTAGAGGTTTCATTGCATCTTCCAGATGTTTCAAATGAGGACACTCGATTTTACGTTCGTCCGCCTGTATGCGCTGTACATGAACTACATCCTCAGGAGAGAGAAAGTCACTGGTCTTGCGGTCGCGGACCCATACTACATGCATGAGGGCTTCTTGTCAATCAACGACACCAACCCTCAATATGCGAGTAAGTACATCAAAGACTTCTTGGTCAGCAATAAGGACAAAGAAACGATTCTCCTACCTTATCATCCCAGGTAAGTCATCCGTGGATAGCACTATAACACATACGTGCATTTCAATAGTTACTTTGCACACATGGAGGCTAACTTGATCGTGTATTTTGCGCAGTGGGGGTGTCGTGCCATTCTCATCGTTCTTTACGCGCGTTACTCCCGCGCTCTATATTTGGACCCGTCGAAGAACATACAGAAGAAAGATTACACACACATAAAGTATGTTCTGGACAGAGCTATGCTGGGCTTCAGCATGCGGGGTGGCTACATCCAATGCAAAAAAACAAATAAGGCCGGGCTTTGTTTCGGCCACAAGACTGACTTCTGTTGCATCCAGCAACCGGCAAGAAGTGAGAATGATGGATTCTACGTCATCCATTTAATGATGGACTACAGAAGGGATGTGCAATCACTTTGCATGAAATCTTCGTCTGATACCCATATCCAGAGATGGGCCGAAGCCTTTGGAGCCGTGCTGGATAATCAAGTTCGAAATGATTTCTACCGGATCCAGCAGGAAATTGCGTCCATCATCATGAAAGATGTCCTCGAAGAGAATGGGATGTTCTACGGTGGCCCAATATCGCGAGCTGACGTCTAAGCCTGCATTGCCCTACAGCGTCAGGACATGACGCCTTTCACTAAGCTTGGGTCCACCCTTCCGGATATGGACAGATGGGAAGAGGGCACTGCTTAAAAACAATGTGTCTGTTTAGTTACTTGTTACTTTCTGTACGATGAAACTTCGAATCTCTCAGTATGACGAAACTATTAGATGTATGGTGCCGCACTCTAGTTAATGACTTTCGGTACGATGAAATTTGTTTGCTATGTTTACTATATATGTTGCCTCTATTTCATAACTGTTTCATTCAATTCGCTTCATGATATATATGTATATGTGCATCTCTGACAGGTATATAGATCAACGATGGCGAGGAAGTGGTATGCCGTGTATGTAGGGCATGTTCCGGGTGTGTATGATGAGTGGCCAGAGTGTCAGGCCCAAGTCTCTGGCTTCTCCGGCGGAAGCCAGAAAGGGTTTGATAGTAGAGCGGAAGCCGAAGCTAGTTACTCGAGATTCATAGCACAATAGGGGATTCAGAACCAGCGCCACTACAAAAACTACTACATAATACCGCTTTTGATCATCGTGATCGCTCTTATCTTCTATGCAGTCATATCATAGTCTACATGGATGATGAAACATGAGTATGTGACCATGTAGTTGCACATATTGAGAACTTGTAATGACTTGTAACGCTATTTCGAGACATGTGTTCGACCATGATTGATGATGATGAGATACTTGAGACATGTCGAGACTTCTAATAACTTTGGCTCATCGATGACTTACTTGCTTTTCAATGAATATGCATGTTATTGTATAAACGGTGGATCTGTTTAATTGTGTACAGAGCCAAAACGCAAAAAAATAAATACAAAAGTTGGAAGTGGCGTGGGGGTAAAGATTACCAGTAGCACTCAAGTAGCAGTAGAGCTGGCTAGTTCCACGCGCTGTAGATAATTATCAGTAGCGCTGGGGGGAAGAGCGCTACAGCTAGCTTCAGATACCAGTAGCACTGGGCCAAACAAGCACTACTGCTAAAAAATAGCTGTAGCGCCATAGCAGTAGCGCGCCTGCCCGCGCTACTAATAGCAAAAAAAAACGGTGCTACTGGTAAGGGTTTTCCTAGTAGTGTAAGGTGAAAGAAGTGGTAAGAAATGAAATATTAAAGCTTCTGGAGGCAGGTATAATTTATCCTGTTGCCGATAGTCAGTGGGTAAGTCCTGTCCATTGTGTCCCTAAGAAGGGAGGTATTACTGTTGTTCCTAATGATAAAGATGAATTGATCCCCCAAAGAATTGTTACAGGTTATAAAATGGTAATTGATTTCCGCAAATTAAATAAAGCTACTAAAAAGGATCAGTACCCTTTAACTTTTATTGATGAAATTCTAGAAAGATTATCCAAACATACACATTTGTGCTTTCTAGATGGTTATTCTAGTTTCTCTCAAATACTTGTATCAAAAGAGGATCAGGATAAGACCAGTTTTACTTGCCCTTTCGGTACCTTTGCTTATAGATGTGTGCCTTTTGGTTTATGTAATGCACCTGCTACCTTTCAAAGATGTATGACTGCTATATTCTCTGACTTTTGTGAAAAGATTGTTGAGGTTTTCATGGATGATTTCTCTGTGTATGGAACTTCTTTTGACGATTGCTTAAGCAACCTTGATCGAGTTTTGCAGAGATGTGAAGAAACTAATCTTGTCTTGAATTGGGAGAAGTGCCACTTTATGGTTAATGAAGGTATTGTCTTGGGGCATAAAATTTCTAAAAGAGGTATTGAAGTTGATAAAGCTAAAGTTGATGCCATTGAAAAGATGTCGTGTCCCTAGGACATCAAAGGTATAAGAAGTTTCCTTGGTCACGCCGGTTTTTATAGGAGGTTCATTAAATACTTCTCAAAAATTTATAGGCCTCTGACTAATCTCTTACAAAAAGATGTTCCTTTTGTCTTTGATGATGAATTGTGTAGAAGCATTTGAAATACTTAAGAAAGCCTTGATTTCTGAACCTATTGTTCAGCCACCTGATTGGCATTTACCTTTTGAAATTATGTGTGATGCCAGTGATTATGCTGTAGGTGCTGTTCTAGGACAAAGAGTTGATAAGAAATTAAATGTTATCCAATATGCTAGTAAAACTCTAGACAGTTCCCAGAGAAATTATGCTACTACTGAAAAAGAATTTTTAGCAGTTGTATTTGCTTCTGATAAGTTCGGACCTTATATTGTTGATTCTAAAGTAACTGTTCACACTGATCATGCTACTATTAAATATCGTATGGAAAAGACAGATGCTAAACCTAGACTTATTAGATGGGTTCTCTTGCTACAAGAATTTGATTTGCATATTATTGATAGAAAGGGAGCTGCGAACCCCGTTGCAGACAACTTGTCTAGGTTAGAGAATGTTCTTGATGACTCACTACCTATAGATGATAGCTTTCCTGATGAACAATTAGCTATCATAAATGCTTCTCGTACTACTCCATGGTATGCTAATTATGCTAATTACATTGTTGCTAAATTTATACCACCTAGTTTCACATACCAGCAAAAGAAAAAGTTTTTCTATGATTTAAGACATTACTTCTGGGATGACCCACACCTTTATAAAGAAGGAGTAGATGGTGTTATTAGACGTTGTGTACCTAAACATGAACAGGAACATATCCTACGCAGGTGTCACTCCGAGGCTTATGGAGGACAAAACGCTGGAGACAGAACTGCACATAAGGTATTGCAATCCAGTTTTATTGGCCTACTCTCTTCAAAGATGCCCATAAGTTTGTCTTGCCTTGCGATGAATGTCAAAGAATTGGTAACATTAGTAGACGACAAGAAATGCCTATGAACTATTCACTTGTTATTGAACCATTTGATGTTTGGGGTTTTGATTATATGGGACCGTTTCCTTCCTCTAATGGGTATACACATATTTTAGTTGCTGTTGATTACGTTACTAAGTGGGTAGAAGCTATTCCAACTAGTAGTGCTGATCATAACACTTCTATTAAGATGCTTAAAGAAGTTATTTTTCCGAGGTTTGGAGTCCCTAGACACTTAATGACTGATGGTGGTTCATATTTTATTCATGGTGCTTTTTGTAAAATGCTTGCTAAGTATGATGTTAATCATAGAATTGCATCCCCATATCATTCACAGTCTAGTGGTCAAGTAGAATTGAGTAATAGAGAAATTAAATTAATTTTGCAAAAGACTGTTAATAGATCTAGAAAGAATTGGTCCAAGAAACTTGATGATGCATTATGGGCCTATAGAACTGCATATAAAAATCCTATGGGTATGTCTCCGTATAAAATGGTTTATGGAAAAACATGTCTCTTACCTCTCGAACTAGAACATAAGGCATATTGGGCCATTAAAGAGCTCAATTATGATTTCAAACTTGCCGGTGAGAAGAGACTATTTGACATTAGCTCACTCGATGAGTGGAGAACCCAGGCCTATGAGAATGCCAATCTGTTTAAAGAAAAAGTTAAAAGATGGCATGACAAAAGGATACAAAAGTGTGAGTTTAATGTAGGTGATTATGTTTTGTTATACAACTCTCGTTTAAGATTTTTTGCAGGAAAACTTCTCTCTAAATGGGAACGTCCTTACGTTATCGAGGAGGTCTATCGTTCTGGTGCCATAAAAATCAACAACTTCGAAGGCACAAATCCAAAGGTGGTGAACGGTCAAAGAATCAAACATTATATCTCAGGTAATCCCATAAATGTTGAAACTAATGTTATTGAAACCGTAACCCCAGAGGAATACATAAGGGACACTTTCCAGAACTTTTCAGACTCTGAAAAGGAATAGGTATGTGGTATGGTAAGTAAACCGACTCCAAAACAGTTCTAATAGCAATTTTGCTCCGTTTTGGAATATTTAAGAAAATAGGAAAATAATAAGTAGTCCGGGAAGGACACGAGGCATCCACAAGGGTGGAGGGCGCGCCCCCTGCATCGTGGGCACCTCGTGTGCCCTCCGGACTCCATTTTATTGCACGATACTTCTTTTGGTTGGTAAAAATTCATTATATAATCTCCCGAAGGTTTTGACCACCGTACCATGCAAATATCTTCTTCTTTTGTTTCGAGCTGTTTTTCTGACAGATCTAGATCACCATGACGTCTTCAAGCGCCCCCAAGGACAAGTTTTTCAAGAAGGTTGTCAACCCCTACCTCGCGGAGGTGCTGCATCACCCTCAAACCATTGCGATGCGTGAGGGGGTGCTGCACATCAGCAATGTTGAGGGACCAAGGAGGACCGGAAGCGTGGAGACAAGACTAGAAGCAATGGAGCAACAAGTTTTCAAGTGTCAGGGGATGGTGGAACGCGGACTCAACGCCAACCACATGATGATCGCGGAGTTCACCAACAACCACAAGCTGGATGCCAAGAACATTGGGGATACCATCTTCAAGCTTCATGAGAAAATCGAGCACCTCCAAGCCTAGATCTATGACCTACAAAACCAAAACTGTGAGTATGAACATAGATTCAAGAGGATGAGTTTGGCTGCAGATTTGAGGATCCCGGAGACTCGATCATCCTTCTACGATGGTGAGCCTATGCCTTGAAAGATGGACGACAAGCCTACATCATCAACAACTCCATCTTCACCACCTCCAAAGAAAGAGACATAAATACATGGGTATGGGCACTCCCCTTGGCAACTACCAAGCTTGGGGGAGGTGCCCCGGTATCGTATCACCGTCACACTCCTATCTTTACCGTTTTTCTTAGTTCGATCCTTTTGGTTATATCTTGATCTAGTAGAATAAAGTTTAGTATGATCTAGCTTTGAGTTTTGTGTTAATTCTTATCTATATAATCAAGTCCGTGAGCTATATATAATAAATATTAGTCTTGAGTCGAGGGCTTGGTTATCTTGCTATGATCTTGAGGGAATAAAAGAAAAAAGAAAGAATAAAAAGAAATAAAGAGATCATATTGATCCTATGGAGAGTAATGACTTCACATATAAAGAGTATGATGAATAAAAGTTGTTGAGAGTTGACAAACATAGTTTTGGTCATCGTTGCAATTAATAGGAAGTAATAAAGAAAGAGAGGTTTTCACATATAAGTATACTATCTTGGACATCTTTTATGATTGTGAGCACTCATTAAAATATGACATGCTAAAAAGTTGATGTTGGACAAGGAAGACAACGTAATGTGTTATGTTTTCTTATATCCGAAATAAACTATATTGTCATGGATCATCCAACATGTTGAGCTTGTCCTTCCCCCTCATGCTAGCCAAATTCTTTGCAACAAGTAGAGATACTACTTGTGTTCCAAATATCCTTAAACCCAGTTTTGCCATGAGAGTCCACCAGCTATACCTACTAATAAAGCAAGGTGCGTTTCGCCAATTTTTTCATCCGTTCACCGCCGAAAATATTTATTTCATACCCGAGGTGGTACTAAATTTTTGTGGTCCAGCTACTACAAAAGAAAAGAAAAGAGTTTTGTCCAGATTTCATACGTGGGCCGCACGCGCTAAGGCCCAGAAAAGCCCCACATTTATATCCTACGCACGCTGCTGGGGAACCTTATTTGTCACACAGAGCCACATATAGTTGGAGCTTCCCATCTGTCGCCCAATGTTGGGCCGGCCCATTTCCATTTTTTCTGTGTTTTTTTCTATTTTTCAATTTTCCCTTTCAAGATATATTTTCCTTTTTCATAAATTTATTTTTTTAATTTTCCTAAATTTTGTTTCTTGTAATAATTTTCGTTCAATCTTAGAATTTCAAAATTTCTTCCAATTTTCATAATTATTTACTTTAAATATATACTTCCGTTCAATTCGAAACATGTTCGCATTTTACAAAAATCCAATTTTTTTCGAGACTTACAAAATAAATTTCATTTTAAAAATAATAGTAATTCGAAAAATATTTTTTTGAAATATTTACATATGCAAAATAATGTTCGTGATAAAAAACAGATTTTTCAAAATGGTTTTGAAAGTTCAAAACAATTTTCCATTAAAAAAATGTTTCACAAATTCGAAAAATGTCCGTTTCTCCGCCTTAAAAATGGTCTTGTTTTCAAAAAATGTTTGTGAATTTTAAAAAATCTTCCTATTTCAAGTTTTTTTGCCTTTTCCAGAGATTAACGCCTTTTCCAAAAAATGCTGATATTTTTTTAAAAAAATCAGGAGGTCACCACAACGTCGATAAGGAGGTGGACCTGAAGGGAAAAAAGGCACGAGTTGGGTAGTGGCCATCACTCGGACCAACCCCACTACTATAAACATCTCGCGGACCAAACATGACCCACGAGAACACCACAACTGTCCGCTCTGTCGTTCCACTATTGTGGAGAACGTTTTGATGGACACATCTATTATCTCTCCCGATGCTTCTCGCAAAAAAATCTCTCCCGTTCCAACGCACAGGCATATGTGCTAGTATCTATCTATGGATTGAGTAAGATCGTTCAAGTAAGTTGTCATTGTTGCAAGCAATAAAAATTGCTCTCTAAATATGTATAATCTATTAGTGTGGAGAAAATAAGCTTTATACGAGCTTGTGATATGGAAGAAATAAAAGCGACGGATTGCATAATAATGGTCCCTATCACATGTGGCAATATAAAGTGACGTTCTTTTGCATTAAGATTTTGTGCATCCAACCATAAAAGCACATGACAACCTCTGCTTCCCTCTGCGAAGGGCCTATCTTTTACTTTTATCTTATACCTTATACAAGAGTCATGGTGATCTTCAACTTTCCCTTTTACACTTTATCCTTTGGCAAGCACTATGTGTTGGAAAGATCCTGATATATATATATATATCCAATTGGATGTGGGTTTTCATAAAGCATTATTGTTGACGTTACCCTTGAGGTAAAAGGTTGGGAGGCAAAACTATAAGCCCCTATCTTTCTCTGTGTCTGATTAAAACTTCATACCTATAAATATTGCATGAGTGTTAGCAATTGTGAAAGACTAAATGATAGTTGAGTATGTGGACTTGCTGAAAAGCACTTATATTGACTCTTTCCGATGTTATGATAAATTGCAATTGCTTCAATAACTGAGATTATAGTTTGTTAGTTTTCGATGAAGTTTCTGATTCATACTTTACATTATGAAAAGATTGTTACTTTAGCATAAGAGATCATATGACAATATATATCTGCTGCTATTCTAAGAATGATCATGATGCCCTCATGTCGGTATTTTATTTTATCGACACCTCTATCTCTAAACATGTGGACATATTTTTTGATATCGGCTTCCGCTTGAGGACAAGCGAGGTCTAAGCTTGGGGGAGTTGATATGTCCATTTTGCATCATGCTTTTATATCGATATTTATTGCATTATGGGATGTTACTACACATTATTTCACAATACTTATGCCTTTTCTCTCTTGTTTTACTAGGTTTACATGAAGAGGGAGAATGCCGGCACCTGGAATTCTGGGCTGGAAAAGGAGCAAATATTAGATACCTATTATGCACAACTCCAAAAGTCCTGAAACTCCATGAAAGTCAGTTTTGGAATATATTAAAAATATTGGGCGAAGAAAGCACCAGAGGGGGGCCACCCACTGTCCATGAGGGTGGAGGGCGCGCCCTACCCCCCTTGGCGCGCCCCTGCCTCGTGGGCCACCTGGAAGTCCCTCGATGCCCATCTTCTGGTATAAGGTGTATTTTGCCCTGGAAAAAATCAGAAGGAAGCTTTCGGGACGAAGCGCCGCCATCTCGAGGCGGAACCTGGGCAGAACCAATCTAGGGTTCCGGCGGAGCTTTTCTGCCAGGGAAACATCCCTCCGGGAGGGGGAAATCGTCATCACCATCGATCCTCTCATTAGGAGGGGGTCAATCTCCATCAACATCTTCACCAGCACCATCTCCTCTCAAACCCTAGTTCATCTCTTGTATCCGATCTTTGTCTCAAAACCTCAGATTGGTACCTGTGGGTTGCTCGTAGTGTTGATTACTCCTTGTAGTTGATGATAGTTAGTTTATTCGGTGGAAGATCATATGTTTGGATCCTTTATGCACATTAATACCCCTCTGATTATGAACATGAATATGATTTGTGATTAGTTACGTTTGTTCTTGAGGACATGGGAGAAGTCTTGTTATAAGTAGTCATGTGAATTTGGTATTCGTTTGATATTTTGATGAGATGTATGTTGTCTTTCCTCTAGTGGTGTTATGTGAACGTCGACTACATGACACTTCACCATTATTTGGGCCTAGGGGAAGGCATTGGGAAGTAATAAGTAGATGATGGGTTGCTAGAGTGACAGAAGATTAAACCCTAGTTTATGCGTTGCTTCGTAAGGGGCTGATTTGGATCCACATGTTTCATGCTATGGTTAGGTTGGCCTTAATTCTTCTTTCGTAGTTGCGGATGCTTGCGAGAGGGGTTAATCATAAGTGGGATGCTTGTCCAAGGAAGGGTAGTACCCAAGCATCGGTCCACCCACATATCAAATTATCAAAGTAACGAACGCGAATCATATCAGCATGATTAAAACTAGCTTGACGATAATTCCCATGTGTCCTCGGGAGCGCTTTCCTTTATATAAGAGTTTGTGCAGGCTTGTCCTTTGCTACAAAAAGGATTGGGCCACCTTGCTGCACCTTGTTTACTTTTGTTACTTGTTATCCGTTACGAATTACCTTATCACAAAACTATCTGTTACCGATAATTTCAGTGCTTGCAGAGAATACCTTACCGAAAACCGCTTGTCATTTCCTTCTACTCCTCGTTGGGTTTGACACTCTTACTTATCGAAAGGACTACGATAGATCCCCTATACTTGTGGGTCATTAGTGGAGGAGACCTTGAAGGGCTCCTCCCTCAAAGAAGAGCACCATGCCTTGATAGGCGTGGCGCTGCAGGGCTTCCGGTCCACGGGGGTCGGACTGCACGAGGTCTTCAAGGGCCTCGTCATGAGCTTCGAGGTACTCCTTTTGTCCTTGTACAAGATTAGTTGCTGTTTTAAAGGTTTCTTTACAAATCCATGTATCTATCCGCTGACATCTCATTATTGCCTTCTAAATGATCTGGTCAATGAGTAGCCCCTGAGTCCAAGGCTGGTTTTAAGAAACCGTTGTTGGGGTCTTATAGAGTTAGGAACTTAATAAGTAGCCCCCAGGACGCTGCCCAAAGTTATGAGGCGATTGCCCGAAGCTTTAATGAATTGATATTGGGGCTTATGTAAAAAATTCTTGTTTGCAGTTTTCTATCTCGGCTCTGAGCTTCATCTCTGAGGAGATTGCGGAGGTAAACCGGAAGCTCGAGATGTCTAAGAAGGACCTCAACGTGATGAATGAACGGTCCGAGCAGTCTCAAGGTAAGCTGCCAAAACTTGAACATTACTTCGGATATGAAAAGGCTTGCTAGTTTTGTTGTTGTGAATTGGGTTCTAATGCTAAACAGTTTGAATGACAGCATCATTGGACAAGCTTGAGGGGCTCAAGGCTGAGCTCAAGAAGGCTCGGCAGGAGGTGGAGCAGCAGAAGGCTGCATTCGTGAAAGTAGAGAAGGCCCGAGCTGCCGACAAGGTGGATGGGGAGAAGGACCGGGCACGGGTCCTGGAGATTGAGGAGACCCTGGAGGGCGTGTTCCAAGCATGCGACAAACTTCAGACGGAGGAGAAGCAAGCAAAAGAAGAGCTCAACAAGCTCCAGCTTGCGCACTCCGAGCTGTAGACCGCGGCCCTGCTGACCGTGAGGTGCTCCATCAAGTGGAGCAAATCGCCTCGAGTAAGCCGAATTTATTGTAGTGTGTGTTTGGCAGCAAAGGGTGCGTCGAGCTTACCCAGCTGTGGAATTCCGCAGAGGTCTTCGTGGATCTCCCGAAGAGTGTCATGGATGCCGTCGAGTACTTCGACCAATTGGAGAGTCACGAGGCGGAGAAGGCATTCTCGCGGTAGTTCCTGGAGTCACCGTCATCGCAGCTGCTGAATCATGGAATGAAACAGCTGGCGGAGCTACTCCGCACGGCGAGCCGGTGCTCCATGACCTCTGCATCAAGCTGTGGCCCGCCGAAGCCTTGCCCCAGCTTCTTCGGCCTGTTGGCTGATACGTCTCCAATGTATATATAATTTATGAAGTATTCATGCCATGTTTACAACAATTTTATATGGTTTTGGTATGATTTGAATGGAACTAACCCGGACTGCCGCTGTTTTCAGCAGAACTACCTGGTGTTGTTTTTTGTGCAAAAATAAAAGTTCTCGGGATTGGATGAAACTTTTTGATGATTTTTTTGGAAGAAAATAGAAATAATTGAGCAAAGAACCACCAGAGGGGGACCCCCTACTGCCCATAAGACACCAGGGCACGCCAGACCCCCTGGCGTGCCCTGGTGGGTGGTGGGTCCCCTGAGGCCCATCTTCAAGTGAAACCGGCGCCAAAAAATCCTATAAAATGCCCAGAAATAATGCTAGATCAGAAATTCCGCCGCCGCAAGCCTCTGTAGCCACCAGCACCCTGCCGGAGGGGGAAATCATCACCGGTGGTCATCTTCATCATCCCGGTGGCCACCATGATGAGGAGGGAGTCGGGGCTGAGGGTTTGTGTCGGGTGGTAGGTGCGACATATGCCAACGGGTGGCTTATCATTGTGGGAGCCTGTAAGACATCGCCGGTGCCTGGGAACGGGATAAGGCGAAGACATGCACGCCGGCAAATCTTACCCAGGTTCGGGGCTCTTACCCAGGTTCGGGGCTCACTAGATCAACACAAGTAGCTACAAGTGCTCCTTGAGCTGTTTGGCTAGGGGAAGAAGAAGGGCAAGGCTAGCCCTCCTTTTCTCTCTATGTGGTGTGTAAAACTCAATGAGATCAACCCTTTGCATGGATGTCCCGGGGGATTTATATAGGCCTACCCCCAGGGGTACAATGGTAATCCGGCCGGGTGAGGTCCCAGCCGTCAGTGTCTGTGCTCGCTGGCTTCTCCGCCGGCCGTTGGGGCGCGCCGACTGGTGGGTCCCGCCGGCTGTCGGCCTCTTGGCCGACAGGCCGGCCCTACCGCCTGGGGGCTTTGTCGGCGGCTGGTTACTGTTGCCTCGCCCCTGATGACGAGGGCTTTGTCGAGGTAAGCATGGCTACAGTGCCGCCGCCTAGCGGGCTCTCACTGTAGCCTCACCTCGTCTTGTCTCCTTAATGATGCACATGTTTCGAGGGAGGGAAGTAGCCGGCTATTGGGAGCCGACTACGCCTCAGGCCGACTAGGGGAGGCCGGGCCGCCTTTGAGCGTCTCTCTAGCTGAAGGGGCCCGCCGCCCATGGGCCGTACTGGCGCTTGTCGTGGCTGACGTCGGTCAACATGGCTATAGTGCCGCGCCGGACGCGGGCTGGCTGACCCGTACGGCGCCCTGTGGCCATGCATGTTTCGGGATTCGGGGGTGGTAGGCTGTACTGCGGCCACGCCCCGTCCTATCACCGTTATGTGGGTGCAGCCCCGGTGGGTGCAGTCTTGGCCGGCTTCTGGGCGTTGGCCTTCTTCATGGCCGGCTTCTGGGAGTCGGTCCTCTTGGGGCCGGCTTCCTGGAGTCGGCCATCTCGTAGCTTTCTTCGGGAAGGTTTTTGAGGCCGGGTCGCCTTCTGGTAGTCGGCCTTGGGGATAGCCGGCCAGAGGAAGGCGACCCCATGCTCTGGATGTTTGAAGGATCGATTGGCCTGATAATTTTTCGAAGAGCCAGGGGGAGTCGGTTAGGCTACCCATGGCCATTTACTCCGACAGTAGTCCCCGAAGCTGGTTGGGCTTCGAGGCTGAGAGGAGGTCAAGAAGCTCGGTCAGCTTCTTATCTTGACGAGCCAGCAGCTGGGAGCCAGCTTCGGTTGGGTGCGCCGTCTTGGCGAAACTTCTGAAGTCTGAAGGCGGGAGTCGGTTGGTGCGCATGCCGGGTTGCGGGCCGGCCGCTCGCCGCCCGCGTACCACGTGGCACCCTCCGGCTGAAAAAAGCCTGCCAACCCACGCGCGCGACAGGACGTCACCGTAGGCCGGGGGCCCACCACTCCTACGCCTAGGCCCAGGCACGGATTCTCTGTGGCCCAAAGCGGGCTGCACGCCTTCCGGCGGCAGTTTCTGCACGTCGTTAGGGCGCAATAATCGCGGGACGTGGGGGAGTGGGCGCAGTTAATCCCACGTTCCCCCCACGCCTCGCCTCCTCGGCTTCGCCGCACGAGGCTATAAGTAGGGGGAGGAGGGGAAGCGGCAGACGCTCGCACGCTCATCCTCTCTCCGCCATCTTCTTCCTCCTCCTTTCCATCGCAGCAGCATCTTGCCGCCGCGCCATCCCACCAATCTTCGTACCACCCCGCAGCTTCGCCGCCGCGGGGCCGTGCTTTCTCCGCCGCCACACCCTTTCTCGCCAGGTGCTCACCATCATGCAGTATGGCGGAGACTGGGACGGCTCCAACGTCCATATGGACCACATCGACTTCCTCCGCAAGACGCGGCGGTTGCCCAGCAAGGACCAGGTGCGGGTCCGTCTCGCGCTGGAGAAGGAGATCACGCCGGCGCTGGAGGAAGGCGAGCGGGTAATCTTTCGCTCGCACTTCCTGCGCGGCCTCGGTATGCCCGCGAGCGCCTTCTTCCGCTCCTTCCTCGAGTTTTATCAGCTCCAGCCGCACCACCTCACTCCAAACACGGTGGTGCTGTTGTCCGCCTTCATCACTCTGTGCGAGGGCTTTCTTGGCGTTCTTCCCACCCTCGAGCTCTGGGGGGAATTCTTCCAAAGCAAGCTCGGCACCCGCATGCAGGGCGTGCCGGCTCAGAGCGGCGCCTTCATCGTGATGCGGAGGCCGGCAGCCGACAATCCCTTCCCTGTCATCACGCTGATCCAGTTGGTGAAGCGCTGGCAGAAATCGTACTTCTACGTGAAGAACATCGCCCCGCAAGGTGACTACGTCAACTTGCTGGCTTACGTAGCCGGCCCGCCGGCTGGGAGGCGGCCCCAGTGGTCCTATCGGGCCATGACGCTGTTGCCGGCTGGAGCCGCCGCCATCGCCCGACTCCGGGTAATGATTCAGTCGGAGGGCCTGACTGGGTCTGACCTGCTGGCCGCCTTCGTCAAGCGCCGGGTGCTCCCGCTTCAAAGCCGCCCTCAACTGATCAGTCAGATGAGCGGCCAACTCGATCCGAGTCGGATGTGCACCAAGGAGATGCCTCATGATGAGGTGGCTCATATGGTGAATTATCTCGTGAACTGCAAGCTCTCCGCAGTGTGGCAGTTTAGCAAGGAGCCGTACTCCCGTGCTCATCCCGCGCCTACGGTATGCTTTCTTTATCTTTTCTTCTTTTAGTTTTGTCATGAAGTTTTTCTTGGCCGACTCTGACCAGTCGGCACGTCTTGGCAGAGCCCTCTCCTTCGACCTGCGGCCGGGACAGCGGGGGCGGATCGCCGGATTCTCCCCGACCGGGCGGAGCATGACTTGGAGGACCCCTACTTGGGGGCGGCCACCATGGACGACAACACCGAGGCGGGAGGCGGCGCAGCAGGGGGCGACGCAGGCGGCTCCGGGCTTGGAGCCAGCTTCGACGACTGGCCGGATGACGATGAGGCGGAAATCGTCCCACGTCGCCAGCCGGCGTCCGACCATGGCAAGGGTTCCTCCGCCGCGCCGCCTGCTCGGGGCGGCGCGCAGAAGCGCCGGGCCGCGTCGGGCTTGTTCGGCAGTCGGCCGAAAAAGCCCAAGGGCGGGGCGGCGACGACCAGACGGGATGAGGCGGCCGTGAAGGCGGCCCGCTTCTGCAAGGTGGTGAAGCAGCCGCAAACGGTTTTGGCGTAAGTGTAGATTCTCTTGCGTTCTTCTTCTTCTTCTTTTCTTGTCGATTTCTGAATCCTTGTCTTGTCTCAAAAATCAGGGCTCCGCTTTCTCTTGAGCGGGTTGCTGCCGCCTCCGTGGTTGGATCGCCGGGAGGATCCGGGAGCACCCGCCGTGTGGACCCCCGCGCCGAGCTTCAAGCGGCGACGGAGCAAAATGCGCGGGAGGAGCGGGAGGCGGAAGAGCTGAGGGCGGCCGCCGCCAAGGCGGCGCAGGAAGAGGCAGAGGAGTCGGCGAAGGCACGTGCCGATGCGGCGGCCAAGGCCCAGGCGGAGGCTGCAGCCGCAGCGACAGCGGAGGGGGCCTTGCTTGTCACCGAGATCCCGGAGCCCCCGCCGGAGGAAGCCGGCGGCGACCTGCCGGGGTTGGAGAGGGAGGACGACATCATCTTCCAGGAGAGGGAGGCGGCACCGCCCTCACCGACCGGGGCGGCCCAAGGCAGCCGGCCTAACGCGCCGCCTGCGCAATCGGCTGGAGGCGAGCCGGCTGTGAGGACGGACCTGGTGGTCCCGTCGCCATCGCGCCAGCGCGCAGGGAAGGCAACTTCGGCTCCGGACCCGCAGAAGGCCGCGGGCTCCAGCTCGTCGGCCCAGGACGTGGAGACGGCTAGCGCCAGCTCGGGGTGGACGCCGGGTGGTGGGACGGCCGTGGTGAATGTGGCGGCGCTGAGGCAGTATAATGACGAGTTCCTCGCGACACGGGCGGCCATTCGGGTGAGTCTTCCCGTTTTTTGCTTCTTGATCTTGGTTTCTTCCGTGGGGGCGCGTCAGCGGACCCACTAGGTGTAGTCCCCGAGTTCCGAGTCGGCTGCTGAGCAGGCGGCTTGGAACTTCTTGGTAGGCTTTGTTTGCTATCTTGTTCTGATTCGCTTCTCTGTCCGACATGCAGGACTACCACAACCTCCGTGCGGCTGCCTTGAACTCCCAGGCTCGGGAGCTGACCCAGAAGACTGCTGATCTAACTGAGAGCTGGGGTAAGTGCTTCATCTTTTATCTCACGTGAGGGTGCGTCGGCCACCCACTGGGTGTAGTCCCCGAGATTCGAGCCGACTGCTGAGCAGTCGGGTCGGATGTTTCTTGACGACTTCTTTCTTATTGCTCTTTCCTTCTCTGCCATATCTGCAGCGGCCAACGCCAAACTGAGGGAGCAGCGGGGTGGGACCCAGGCCGCCCTTCGTGCTAAGGAAGCCGAGTTCGATGCCTTGGCTCAGGAGCGTGACCGCCTGGTCAAGAAGCTGGCCGACCAGGAGGAGAGCCATAAGCTGGCCCTGAAGGCGGTGCAGGATAGCGATGCCGCCCTCCAAGCCGAATATGAGACCGGGGCGGCGAGCTGGGCCGAGGCGAGGCAGTCGTTGATCAACGGCTACGGCCAGATCGAAGACTTAGTTGACGGTAGGCCGCCCTCTTCTTCGTTCCTTGCTTGCCGCTTGCCGTTTGGTTCACTCTCTAACCACTACTGGAATCAGCTAATTTGCCATCTGCCAGCTCTTTGTCGTCTGTTAGCTGACGGCAAAGAAGCACTTTGCCATCAGCTACCCAAAAGCAGACGGCAAAGAAATGGCGGATGGCAAAGAAGCTCCTTGCCGTCCGCGAGCTCTTTGCCGTCTGCCAGCGGATGGCAAAGAATCTTTGCCGTCCGCTGGCAGACGGCAAAGAGACAGGTGGCCCCCACCCCCCGCCCGTTTGGAAAAACTTAACGGCCCACCTCTTTGCCGTCTGCCAGCGGACGACAAAGAGGCAAAAGGGCGGACGGCAAAGAGAGGCGGACGGCAAAGAAGACACTACCTAACGGCCCGTACCCCCCGCCCGTTACTCTGTTCTTTGCTCGCCGACGCGCC